>NW_009731997.1:29955-51825 GCF_000703405.1 Apaloderma vittatum | reverse complement strand
TGGTAAACTGTTTCTCTCTTAAATAAGAAATCTAAATTTCTTTATATCTCAGAGCCTTTGCAATTTGTAAATATGTCTTATTTTCTTTTAAAAAATAAGGACCCTATGTTAGAATGCTATTTTCTAGTTCAGAGTAATAAAATTGCACACTTATTTCTGAAACTTTGTTTAGAATGTTAACCATTTTTATGTGTTATGCTGTGTAAGGCAGAAGTCTCAGGCTAGGATAAAAAGTTTATTAAGGATAAATCCTGCTTACCTTATTCATTTATGTAGCTGAAATGCTCAAGCAGCGCCACATTCTTAAATCAGAACATTTCCATTGACTTATTGCAAGCCGGGCTGATATACACATTTAAAAGTTTTGTTCTAGGAATGTTATGTCGTATATTGAATATACTTTTGTATTTATAAGAAATAATGTAAAAGAGCTTTATTTTTTATTGCAGTCATTAATTCCTTAAATTAATTCCTTAATTGAGTTCTTTAAATACAAGCATTTAAATTATGATTTTTAGTATGGATTTTCATGAATCTAGATTTTTTTACAGGTTTACAGAACAAAGCAATTTAAAACAATACATTCAGAATGTGTGACCAGTCCTGTATATTTTATCACACAGAAGTGTTGAATGGGTATAACAAACAAGCCACTGATATATGATGGCTTGATCATAAACCGTTTTTACAATATTTTCTTCACTTTTAAAATTCTGATTTGAGGACAGTGAATAGTTGTTTTTTACTGTATTAATGATGGAAATTCAACAATTTGATTAATCATGTAGTTTCAAGCATGAATATTTCTGAGCACATCCTTTAAAGAAAGCATCCTGATGGCTTTTTTTTTTTAAATTCCACATGTATATAATTGTGTTTCCTTTTCATGAAACCTCTTTATAAGGGCCTGAAAGCAGGTGGTCTTTTAAGGTACTAATATTTTAAGGTCCAGCTCATCTTGTATCTCCACTTTTAATCTATACACGTTCCTGGCTGCTAACCCTCAAGTTGTTTTTTTCCAGCTTCGCCATCTGCGATAAGCATGGATTTTGTAGAGCTCTGGGCAGGTGTTTGCACCATTAGAAAAAACCATGTAAGTCACCAAAGAAGAGGTGTTTTAGAGAACAAGAAGTAAGCAAATTGAAGGCCAAATTCTGCTGCCATTTAACTCACTGAAGAATTGATTGTTCTACTGGATAGCCTTTTGGCCAAAAGATTATTTAGAAGTAAGGAAGGGCCGAGTAGTAGCACAGGTAGCAAAATTAGCACAGTATACACAAATCCATAATTACGTGAAGACACCTATTAATCATACATTTCAACTGTAAAATCTTAGGGATAACAATAACACATCCAGAGTTTTCAAATGTAACTCTCAGGTTGGTAATTTAATCCTTTATTGAGCAATGTTTTTAAATATATTATGACACACAATGAATGAGCAAAATGGATGAGCACCTTTGTTTCTGGAGACAAATTTTTCCAGTATGATCTCTACTGCCAGCAATGAATACATCAAATGTATTTACCTTGTGTCTGTGCAAGAGGATGTTTATGGATATGATAGATTAGCTACTCTGCACACTCAAAACCTGAGGGCTACTCTTTCAGGTCCACGTGCACCTCTGTTGATTTCAGAAATATGCAAGACTGTGGTAATGAGCATGATGTAAGAATCTAAATAGTTGCATAGACATATGGACAAAAAGATCGATTAAGGCAAACTTTGTCCCTAAAAATCCTTTGTGATACTTACCTTTTGTGTACACAGTGACACTGAGTTGTCAGCCCAGATAATTTCCCTTAACTTAGTAATGATTTTTGGATTTCCGTAAAGTTTTTACTTGAAAATGGGGAGGAATGTGTGTGCACGTTTTGCAGAAATGTACTGGTGCTAGTAATATAAACCGTTTTCATTCTATTGTGAAAAACATTTTGAAGGTATAAGTTATGTTTGAACTGGACAGAGATGATGATGTGGCATGTGACTGAAAATATATATTTTTTAATAGATGATTCAGCCGCAGAGAGTTTTAATGGCAATGAGACCGTGGGACACAGTTCCAATGCTTCAGGGGGAACACACTGCAGGGAGATGGCAGAAACCAACAGTAATGGCAAAACAAATCTGGAGCAGGATGAGCAGCCTCTGAACCTGAGTGACAGTCCCCTCTCTGCTCAGCTGACTTCAGAATACAGACTAGATGATCACAGCAGTAATGGAAAGAACAAATACAAGACTCTCCTAATTTCTGATCTCAAGATGGAACGGGAGGCAAGAGAAAATGGAAGCAAGGTAAGATGCTTCCACATGCTCCAGATACGAAGTGCGTAGCTTAGAAAAGGAAAAGGTTTGTGAGGCCAAACCAAAGGTTATTCCCAGCTAAGCACTTAATGCAATGTGTCTAATGTTTGTCACATCATTACTCAAATGCTATGCATAGATTTGTATGCTCTGTTACACATATATGATGCATACATGTATATGGATGTACATGGGTGAATACGCATGTATAGGCATATATATTGTGCCGACATACTGACAACTCTCCACCAGGCATGAATTTTATCAGTCCATTTACTGAGAACTGCCTGCATTACTCATTTGAAAAAATAGTAATATAGATTTAAAAATACGTGTATAATGTATATACATATATATGCATATATACTGAGATACATATATCTGTGTATATTTATGGATGACCATCTCATTACATGTATTACATATCTGTAGAATGAATCTGTATGAATGTTAAGTGTGTATGCCCAAGCAAATTACTACATGTGAATTACCAACATCTGAAAGGAACTGATTTGGTTCCTTCCTGATTGTTTGTGTTATGCAGGCACCTAACCTGAATTAAAACTGACAAGTTTGCTTTAAGAAGCCATAATCCCCTGAGGGCTTTTCTCTCTAGTTTCCATTATGTGGATAAGGAGAAGCAAGGGTTGTTATACTGCAGAGAAAGACAGATCCTATAGATTAGGTAGCGAGATTTCTAGGAGGGTGTTTGTTGTGAGGGCATGCTGTAGGGAGGGTGAAGAAACGGCTTGTATGATAGAATTTATTCATTGATCTTACTGCTGACAAGTTCCTGTTTTTTATTTGATAACTTCCAACAGGATTCCCACTTTTACAGTAGCAATAATAGGATGCTAGTACTGGATCCAAATACTGTTAATGCTAGTCATTAGCTTTCAGTAGCTCACTACGAAACAGCCTGGTAACATAGATATGCATTGAGTGGCCACGTTATGTGCAAGGCTTTGAGATAGGAGTGATATGGAAAACCACTTTTTCTAGGTATATCCAGAAAAGGATTGTATATAACTGATGTTTGCAGAACAACATTATTTTATGCTGAAGTTTTAACTCCTGTCTTCATTGCCTGTGGAGTAAGAATAAAATCTTGAATTTTTTTTTAATTCGAGCATCTGGTTTTGGTGGGTAGCCATAGAGACTACATAGAAGATTTTTAGTCTTTCTCTTTCTTGGCCACTACAGTTCAGCAAATCACATATCCCAAAACCTTGTCCATGAAGTCTTTATGAAAACCTGCCTATCTGCATGGAATATTTTTGTTTCGACATATTGTAATTTCATTGAATTACTCCAATCTCAGAGTATGCATACACTCCAGTGCTGGATTTTCTCAGTACTTTGACTTTCGTGCAGTGAGTCCCAAATTGGCTAATATGAACGGTATCTTTATTTGCTTCAGGGCACATTGTTCCAATGAAGCTTTTATAAGCCAGTCACCCAAATATTGATAGACACACAGGCTTTTTCTTGCCTAAGGTACATTGCTGATCCTTCTATTACTCTTGCAAGATAAGCTTGGTGAAGGAAGGGAGGAGTCTTAATGTGGAACTCATTTATAGCTAAGAGAAGAACATAGCCTAATGTTACATTTCCAGTTTTATTCAGTTCCAAATCAGATGCAAACAAAATGTATCAGAAACTGTTCAAAACCTATTTGTAATGAATTGACATTACAAAACCATCCCATTCTTTTTATTCTACAAATTTTAAGAGGCCTGAATTATCCCCCACATCAGTATTTTATTTCATCACTCGCTATCATCCTGCCAACTCTCTGCTGCCAACAATATCCAGACTTGTATCCTCTTTTTGTCCTGGTGAAATTCGTGCTGATGTTTACAATTCATTTAAGTATATGATTTAGTAGATATGCAGTAAAGATTGTTAAATATGGAGTGAAGACTTCAGGAAGAACAGACTCCTGGGATAAACAAAAATCTGTCAGAGATCTGTAAGCTGAGCCAAGAGTAGAAGAATGCTTTTGTGGCCAATTTCATCTTTTACAGATGAATTCTACTCTTACTTTTTAAATTAAAAAAATATTATAGAATATATTTAGAAGGAGCAAAACCCACGAATGTATGAGAATAGAATGGGATTGTACAGCATCTCAGCGTTTCATACACATACATATACATAAATCATTGCTACTGTTTTACCCTATGTGATATCTTTCATGGTAAAGAGAAAATGTTTTACAGGCCCTAGACCTGACCAAAAAAGGTTCTCTTGCCTTTCCCTGCTGATTCAGGTTGCTGGTCCTCTCCATAAGAGTGTTCTGGCTGTTGCTAAACTGATTGATTTTGGACGATGCAGAAGATCAAATCCTGGTTGTGTGCAGTACTCACTGGACGCACTTGGGCAAGAGTATCACAGGGAGCTAGCCAGAAGTCAAATTCTCTGCCGAAAAGGAATCAAAATAACGAAGAAGTAAAGTTTACAGAGTACTATAGTTTACTAGGAGCCAGATGTCACACATCCTTTTTAGCCAGAATACACCAAGTATGTGAGTTGTTTTTTGAAGTCATCTAGGAATTCTCCCAGTGCTCGTGCAGCATTTAACCTCCAGCCAGTCAGAGTTACAGTTATCAGACATGATTAGACCTGAATAATGTCACCATTAGTAATGATGAGTGAGCAAATGTGTTTAGAGGAGACTACAATCATGTTTTCATAAGAAAAATAATCTGCAGCGCTAATCACATATCAAATTGATATACCACTCCTTATAACGTAGTATTCTTACAGTATCTTTATGTAGCAAAGAACCAAGGAAAGTTATTTGAGAAGTTAGTGAAGAAAATATCTGGTTCCTAACTGAAGGGAAGAATATTTTAATTACTGGGCTAGCATTGCATGAAGCTTCTGCAATGGCCCATTCAGCCTGCAGAAGATGCTCCTTTCTTGAGATAGCCAGGACTGTGAAACCCAGAGGCAAAGGGCTGGAGCTGGGAAGATATGTTGGCTGACACGTTCCCTACCTGCTCTGTCTGAGTCTCCTTTTTGGGTACTGCATCACAGAATCATGGCATGGTTTGGAATCGAAGCGACCTTAAAGATCATCTCATTCCAACCCCCTTGCTGTGGGCAGGAACCCCTCCCACCAGACCAGGTTGCTTGAAGACCCATCCAACCTGGCCTTGAACACTTCCAGGGAGGAAGCATCCACAGTTTCCCTGGGCAACATTTTCCAGTGCCTTGCATCATGGGTTTTTTTATTGAATTTAAAGCCAGGATTTCTCTGGTCAACTCGCATCCTTTTCAGCCTGTGACTAGATTTAAAGGTAACACATCAGAGCTGAATGTAGCTGCAAGAAGCCAAAAGATTACTTTTTGGGTTGCAAATTCTCAGCGTATAGCTCCTCCACCAAATCACAGATTTTTAAGGGAGTTTATTTTTTCTGGAAACAAGTAGTTTTGGTAAAATCTATTACAGGTAGTTGCCTGTACCACACTGTTTACGAGAATGACACTTCCTTCACATGTGTGGTGGTGGAACAGCACGTTTCTGATGATTGAAAATTTTGTACATGCTGCAGAAATGTGATCAGAAGAAGCACTTGAGATAAAAATCGTAGTTTTTCCATCACATTTTCTTTGACAACTAATGGACAATATTGTTTGGAAATGATTGCCTTTGTGGAAGTTAATTTTTTAGAATACTCATCAGTGTCTATTTGAAGCAGTTATATGCTTTTGCTGTATGGAAATTTTGCTAGATATTGGCCTAATTCTGTGAGTCTTGTATGTTGAAACAGGGATGGATATTTTCCTAAATCGGGCCTGTTTAAAGTACACGAAGGAAGTCATTAGTGATTTGTAAGAAACTTATTTTGGGAATAATAAAACGAATCTTCTTGTCTGAAGAGACTCTGGTGAATAACTGGAGATTAGATAGCCCTGTGAACATACATTAATTCAAACTACTAGGGTGTACTACTTAAAGAATGCTCTGTTCAGCCACTTTAGAATATGACTTTTTAAGACTGATGTTGATAACACTTTTTAAACAAGGATGATATTACAGTGGATGACGTAACTTTACTCTTTGAATCCTCAGTTTCAGGCAGCGACTATGTGTAGTAGCTTCTGTTTTGTGTAAAAAGACCAGATAGTGAGTGCAATGAGGGGAGATGCAAAACTGTAGCATAACCTTAACATCTGGTCCAGAATGTTTTACTATTCACTGAAAAAATGTTAGGCAAGGAAGAAATGGGGTTTCATAGTCTTAAGTACATGTAAGTATGTATTTATTTATGTATATGTGTATATATATACTTTATATATATGGTTTTATTAAGCTGATATTAGGGAACTGATCTTTGGGTAAGACTCAGGTGTTCACGGCGGTAGAACTTTCTACAAGCATTCAGGGCTAAACTGAAGTCAGTGAAATTTTGCATAGCTGTAAAAATATATGCATAAATTTACCTTAACAGAACTGTGTCTTTGTACTACAAAAGGCTTATAAAGTACTGTAAATGCTCTGCAAATGCAGTTCTATGAATTCAAATACTTAAATGCACATATAAATTACTTTAGATCTTTATATACTTATGTGTGAGACTGCTGGATTTCTGTATGACCATAGTGAAGCCTCTGTAGCCCTGAGATGTTTGATTTCTGATTCTTGTTACTGCTTCTTCCCACACCATATATTTTATTCCAAAACCTCATTATATAGTTTGATCTCTTCCACATCATTTATTTAATGAAATAAAGCAAGCCCACTCCTTTTTAAAATGATTTTGTCTCTTCTGCATTTAGATAACAAGACTATTGTGATACAGTATGGAAAAACAGGTTTTTGAGCTAGCCAACCGTACTTATATTGTGCCATGTATTTTACCTGGATTAATGAATAGTTCATTATGTCTGTATTGTAAAGAACATTCCTAATATGCCTAGGAGAAACACTAAAGTGGGATAACAAGGAGGACACACACCATGTGTCTATTTTGTCCAGATACCTACTAATTGCAGACAGTTGGTTAATGTCTTCTTTCCACCAGACAAAATTTCTGGTAGAAAAATTGGACTGTTCCATGCCCTCTGGAGGTGTGGTAGGCTAAGTTAATGTATGTTATGTTTAGCTCAAGTGTGTAACTGGCTTCATGGAGAAGTGCACAAGAAGAAATTTTTCTCTAAGTCTGAAAAGAAAAGCACAGTTTTAAAGGAGACAACAGTAAATAATGATTGCTATCTACTGTGACCTTTAATTATAATACTACATTCTAATGTGCGTGTCATTGCTGTTACAGTTGTTCCCAACAAGGCAGAGCTTTGATGTAGTTTCTAAAAGGAAGATCCTACTTTCTGTCACTCCTTTAATGCTGGGCTTTTGAAATGTTTCTCAAGCTTTTTTCTTCAGCCTAGTGTAAAGAACAGTGTCATTGTCATGGACCACTGCCAGGGGCTGCTTGCTCCCAACTATTGCAGCTTCAACCTAGTGGTATAATGGATACATTTAGGCTATGGCAGGTTAGCCTGGCAGGCTGTCTGCTTCTAAGACAGGTCCTGCTCTGAGAAAGTATTTAAAGACTGTAACCTTGCATGAGATCTGAAAGGTAGAGCATACGTTAAAACCTGGGTGAGGAGTCCTTTGACTTGTCCTGCAGGCTGCTCTACTTAAAACTTTAGTCACCTTTGGTGGTTAGTCCAGCTGTAGAATCTTGTAACATCTGTTTTGCTGCAGCTGATCATTACTCAAGGAGACCAGGCTCAGATTTAGCAATAGATAGACACCATCTCTGAGGTGTAAGGTAGAGTTTCAATGTGTTTTTACCTCAGTCTCTCTCCTTTTTAAAGATATGATTCTGTTTTAGTAAAATACGAAAGGTCATTCCTAATATCCTGTGAACATCATCACATTTGATGTCTTATGTTTGAGGTATCAGGTCTGTCTAGCTCCCCTCTGCCTGTATTTTTGTCTGCGGGTTTGCTTGGGGAAGTGCTGAGAATATAAGGGAACATATAGCTTTTTCCCAAGCAAGTGAAGTCCTTGAGGATTGAATTTGGCTTTTATATACTGACAGTAGCTTATTGAGTTATTCAGGAAGTAACTTATTAAAAAATTGGTTTAATAAAATGTGAAACAGGCATGCATCTACTTGAAGCAAGAGGTAAAATGCAGACTGTGAGAATTTGGCATGTTGAAGAATAGTGTTGGAGATTGGTTTTTTACTTTTTCTTTACTTCATCATTAAAACAGTTCTCATTTCTTTTTTCTTTCATCATCATTCACTATTTATATATACTGGCATAGATAGGTTTCAGCTGAACTGGAACATTGTCATGTGGTGCTTGTATGATATGAATACCTCAGCCCTAAGCAGGAAGGAGAACTGGAGAGGGTGGGATAGAAGTGTCTCTTCCTCTTTTGAGGATACCATTAAACTCTGCCTCTTGGCTTTTTTGGTACAAAGAAAATACCATTTTACCCTTCTGGGTTATGCTGCCGAGTGTCCAAGTTACAGATAATCAATCTGGATTAGTTGAACCTTTCAGAAGAGAGTTCTTGGCTCCAGCTCATCCTCTCCACAGAGCTTCTCACTCCTATCTCTTGCTTGAGGTCAGATCTCACTGCCTAGGTATGGCATAAGAGGAAGCTGGATGTTTTTGTTTGTTTTAATTATTATATTTTGTTTCCGTAGTCAGATAAAAGGTGTTAAAGCAGTGCCACATTTTACTGACTACTGTTTTGTTAATGCAAATATCTTAAGAGTTTGCAGTCCAGGTATTTGACAGCCTTATTTTGTGGCTTAAGTGTTAGGACTGGGGAGAGGCTTAGCATGAAATTCCGTTTGCTGCTGTAATGAATAATGTATATGGAGAGAAGCAAAGTCTGGTGAAAGGTATAGGCAGGACATGTTCCAGCAGTTAGTGGTGTACTAGATTTTGAGCAAACAGCGGCATAAAAATGAGGCAGAATGCAAAGCGGGCATGATACAAAGCCTGCGGGGCAGCAAGACGTCAGCATGGACTGAAGCTGCAGCTCCACAAGGGTCCAGCCTGCTTCCACCATTCCAACCACAGCACCAGAGAGAGGACAGTGACTTCTTCCAGCTGTACTTAATTGTTTTCTGATGGATTCTATCATTGCTACTTTTCATTCAATCCTTGGAAATAGTTTGTATTGAGAATTAAAAGTAAAAATGATAAAAGAAGTAGCTTGGCTTTACTTTCCTCTACTTTTAAAAATAGAGAAAACTGGGAAAATCACAGTTTTCTACCTTGAAATGTCATTTTATTGATTGTTTAGAGAAAGCAGTATAGTTCTATGAAGAAAAAAAAAGGTGTTTCTTTTTCTTTTTTTGCTGCTCTTTGATAGTGGAATTGTTGTAGGCCACTGAAAAGCTTTTTGGTACAAAAAAGATTATGCTAGTTTAATGATTTAATAAGCCTTTTCCTTGAAAAAGTGGTTGAATTTATAAAGCACTGTTTTCTCCAGACTTGAATCTTCTGATTTTGGGGGTTACCCATAATAAACAGCTAAACAGAATGTTGTTAATGAAGAGAGACAACTACAGGTGCATGGAAAAAATCAGTGCAGTGTTTGTCAGAAAATGTGAGTGCTCTAGCATTCTCTAGCAGTCACATTCATCAAAGTCCTTTGTCTATGATAATGTCAGATCTGTGTTTAATTTATCCCATTGGAAGTACATTTAGTAGTAGGTTTTCATGTTCAGTGAAAGCTCTTGAAAATGAAATTGATTTCCTGCAGGGCATTTATTATATATGGTGTAAATCCAGATCAATTAAAATGAAGTTGGTGATGCTTCTGCACATTTACATATCTGAAATGGAGAAGACAATCTGGCTCCATATGCATATGAAAACCAGCTAATGGAAAACTGGTGTGAAGAGAATAACTTTTCGTGTGACCTTTTATAAATTTTCTCACAAGCTTTTCTTAAAGGAACAAATGCACATTGGTCAAATATCAGACAGTGGTGCTGTTGAATCCAGATTGCGTGTGTATTATTCAGCGATCCAGCTGTCTATCCTCATTCACACTCACCTTTGGAGACATCGGTCCCTCCTACTGAAACAGAAGCAGTTGTACCTGGAGGGAATGCGGGACTTTTTTCAACTTGGTTTTCGTGGCTGGACATCTATTCAGACAAGAGAGAAAGCCATCAAGGGCATCAGTGAGGTAAGATATATGACGCTACTTCCCTCACTGTTTACAGCCAAGAACTTACTGTAACTCAGCCACCTGGGAACCCAAGTCTGTACCTTTCAGGCAAATTCCTGTTGACTTCAACCGGAGTTTGTTCCTGACAGATACCTTCAAGGCCGGTCCTTATTACAATGAGTATTTTCAATTCCTAACTCTTGCTTTTGTGTTTTGTTTTTGTCTTAAGGAGGAAATTGAATTTGTGCTGAAGTCCTACTGGGTCAAATGCTTCACTGCAGCTTTTTCTTCTCCTTCTGTTATCACATATACAGCTCTTCTACCAACTAGAAAAAGACTGAGAGCAAATCTTCCTCTTGGAAGATTAAATACTATTTGATGGTAAATTGAGCAAGATATAATGGGGCAGCAATAATTGCTACCTACTGCAATTATGTTTAGTCTTAATATTATTTACAGCTAATGAACTGACTTTTTTTATTTTTCAGATGCAGAAGTTGAAGAGCTGATCCTCAGAACTAATCGGTGATGAGTGGCTTGCTAACTGGCCACTTTCTACACAGGTTAAACTCCTCCAAAACTATATTGTAATATTTTCTATATTACAAGTCAGCTGCTGAAGAAAGGGAGGAAAGAACTCAAAGGCTTTTTTTTTCTGTTTCTTTTCTTCTTTAATGACATTTAATTTTCTTCTTTAATGACATATTGCTGAGTTTTTAAAATAAATACAACTTTTATTAGTTGTCTTACAGACATCTCACTTTCTAATCTTGTTTTCTGTTGAATGAGTGCCAGTAGTCAAATGTCTTGCTGAATACTTGATACACTTTCAAACTGTGTTTTTCTGTGGTCTCCATTCTTCCTCTAAAACAGTTGCTGGGAATAATTAGGTACACTAGAACACTAACGCGTTTTTCAGACACTTACTTATTCATGTGACTGGATTTGCAAGGAGGTGTGAGAGAAGTGAACAAGTCATTTTTTTAATAGAGAAAGGAAGGAGGAGTAGAAAAAAAGAATAGTCTGTCTGTTGCTAGTCTTTTAACCCTCCTGCTTCAGCTTTTTCTGTTAAATCTCCTCTGTTCTCCTCCATTTGCTTCCAAAGACTCTTAGAAAGACCTATATGAAATTTTATTTTTAGGAACAAAATAGTAGATGTAGATACTAACATCAGTTACCAGAAAATAGGACTGTAAGGAATCATCTGAATTACTGAGCCCAGCCCTCTGTACGTGGCAACCTGAGTAGCAGACATTTCGCTCCAAGAGGTTCTGAAACAGTTCAGCTCACTAAGCATTGCAATGTCCATGAAGTTCTGATTAATAACTTTTAGCCTTATAGGAGACAAAAATGGTGGATCTGTAATATGCCACAGGAAAAAAAACAAGGCACTGGAATCATCGTTTGTGCCCTAGATCCCTGCAACAACAGGGATTTGCTAGGTGGATTTCCCAGATGGTCTCTAGCAGTATCTTATTACCCACAGAACAGGGAGTAAAAAAGAACAACCTCCAATAATCCCTGTCAGTCTGCTTGAGATTTTGTCTGCCATATGTTTCATTAAAACATTATGACTTATATTTCATCTCTAACAGTGACTGATTTTGCATACTTCAAAGAAACAATTAAAAAAAGCAGCATCTACATTAGTTACTGAGGCAAGGAGGGAATGGTGATGTAGGTGAGCATTGGAAGTTGTGAAATGCACATTATGTTTATTATAAACACAGACAAAAGGCAGCAATAAAATAGTTTTGCAAAATGCATGGTATGAAATAAGCCACTGACTTACAAATATTACAGAACAGCACAATCAGCAAAAGATCCTGGAAACTAGTATTTAAAATGTTGTGAACAGTCAACATTTACTTTTCATTGGACACTGTTGAAAAGAGTACAAAAACATGAGCAAGTATGAAAATATGTAGCCAAAGGTAGGGGTCTGTAACTGGTGTGAGTTTTCCTTCCACCCGTGTAAGTGTGGCGTATCATGAAACGTTTTATGTTGGATGAATTCCATATGCATCCTTAGATTTTTTACTAAGCTGTGGCTTCTTGGAGCTCCTAGTGTTTCTATGAAATACTGCAGCTGTTGCTTGGATCGTGGCATGGTACAACTGAATTTTTCCCATATAGATGCTTCTTCTCATCAGCTGCTTTGGTCACAGACTGTCACCGTCCCTTCACAGCTATTCAGTGTGTGTTTTCTTAACTCTTCTCATTGTGAATATGCAATGAGGTACTCCTTGGATCTGATGGGTAATAATACATGCCTTTCTCTTCATATGTATACGTATGCACACACACTTTTTTGTTTTTATATATGTTTCTTTTTCCCCCTTGTACGATGAAAACAGTCATATCCAGTGGCCATGACCCAGAGCTGATGGAATCATAGAGATGAATCAGGAGCCTATGAAGCAACCTCTTGTTTTTGAGGCACATGCAATGACACACATCTAACCTTCATGTACAGCTGCTTCAGAAGAGTGTGTGGCTGTTTTTCAAGTGCATTTTAATTAAAATCAGGATAATATCTTTTATGTTGCTTCCGACTCCATTTCATATTTTGGTAGAGGTCATGAAGTAAAGTATTTCCTCATGTTGTGTTTCCCGTGGCATTTGGGAATCCTCCAGCTCCCACCAGGAAGATCCCTTGCAGCACTATTCAAAATTTCTGCACTGAGATTTCTGCCATTGAGCTCCTGGAATGTGTGGTCTCAGGATGGATAGAAGAATCTGCGTGAAAAACAGGGAAAGGTGAGTTGATTTCCTTAGGGCTTACCACAAATAGTCCCAGTATGGCCTGTCCTCAGTCCCCAACATTATACTATGAACTCTATCTGAGCTTGTGGGTATTCATCAGACACATAGATATTCTTTGGGCCTTTTGTACTAAATTAGTGATACTATAAGTTTTTTTGGACTCTCTCTGAATGCATATATCTTTGTCTCAATTTGTCTCAATTAGTCACATTGTACTAAATTAGTGATACTATAAGTTTTTTTGGACTCTCTGAATGCATATATCTTTGTCTCAATTTGTACAGTTAGTCACATGCTCTTAAAAAATCTTTTGCAGATGGAACCCCGTGGGACTGGACCCAGTATACAGTTGTATTAAATGACTGAAATAAACGTTTTAAAAGTTCCTGTTTCACCTGGTGTGTTGCTTAGAGAGAATAGCTGTGTTTAGTGGAAAAGAAGTCGAAAGAGTCTGGGGCATATGTGCCACCTCATCCCCTCTTGGCTCAGCTGGAGGGATGAAGGAATGAGATACAGATGTCTTTTGAAATATACTTCTTGTGCCTATTGTGCCTTAAAGATGCCTGTCTCACAAGGTTTATGCTTCTGTGTGGTTCATTAGATGCTTTTTTAAATCCACCTCTACACATAAGTTTCCACTCTGCTTTCAGGAAACATGTAATATACAGGTTTATATAATATTAAAACTAGATACTGGAAGCTGTGGTGGATTTGAATAAGTGACGAACACTGAGAAGCTGAAAAACTTGCTACACAAAGAGAGATTTACCTTATTAGAGGTAAAACGGTGACTTCACAGATCTCACTGCAATAAAATATTTTAAAAATGATTGTAATCAACCATTCGTATGGAGGAAGTTAATTACTAGAATTGCTATGTGAGGTAGTTGGTTTATATTTTTTTATAGTATTTGTTCTAATTAATCTACAAGTTATTTGGCATAGTTGTGTTTTTTAGGAAAATGGTGATAACTGTTCTCTCCTGTCATGAGTTACCAGGTGATGTTTTACAGTACAGGCATTCTCTTCTGAGCTTAATATCTATGAATCTGTGTAAGTGTCTTGAATACTTAAGGAGCCAGAAAGGCTTTTAGCCTTTCACACTGTCAGTTTCCTGGCATAAGCTTTTGAAAAACCTGGCCTACATGTCTGTATTTCAAAGTCTGTAGTTGCTAGCCCTGCATACGTCTGATTTGGGGTATAGAACTTAGGACAGGGTGTTTAATTTTACTGCACTCACTATGCCAATTCTAGATCATTCGTATTCATGTAAGAGGTAAGTAGTTTTTGAGACTATCTCTAAACTCTGTCGAGATCACTTTTTATCTTCCTTATTCTTCCTTTTTTTTTAAACAGGAAATTGGCAAGGAGTATGCTGCTTTGCTTTTACTCTGCTTTGCTTTTATTCTGTTTTTGTGTTTCCATGTTTAGATTTTTATTTTTTTTCTTTCATATTTAATGCTAGTATTGTAAAGATGTTTACAGTACCAAGAACTTATATCTAGGACTATATATGCCAAATAGCAAACTTAAAAAATTAAATAATTAAGTCTGTGTGAATCTACTGTTCAACTGTGAGACACTCACTTACTTCTACTTGAACTATTCTGCCCATGTAGACAGTGTCAGTAGTGACAGGATCTTCAGAACTTTTGCTCCATCTTTTTTAATCTTTTCCTAGTCGAGAGTTACATCCTTCAACTGATGTTGAAGTGTTACTTTTTATGTTTGTCCTTTAACATATGTAATTAATAGTTAAGGTGCTGTTTCAAATAAAATGATTCTGTGCATAATAACTTCGTACAACATGATTGAGTTATCTATACCTTCACCAACCTGTTAATTGTCAGAGGTTCCTGTATCTTAATTCTTTGGATTTACATAGCATGTTTGGGATTCTTAAAGTATCAATAAAAATAAGTCAGCTTAACATTGGATCGGTCTTGTGAGACAAGCATATTCCATTGCTGTCTATTGATTAGTAAATACAGTTATGACATAATTCATTGACTTTCCCAAAGCCAGACAATCTGTAGGAAAGATGGAGAAGTCATTTGTTTCCTGTGTGTTATACCTGAACATTAATCACAGTACTAATCCTTATCTCCAGACATTACTGTTCAGTTAGGTTAAAGAGATAGAGTCAACTTCAAGTGAGTAGCCACTGGAAAGTTTTCTCTGATTTTAATAGCATAGATAAAAATCAAAGCAGTTTTAAAAAATGCTTATTTTAATTTGTGTTTTTCTGGAACCATAAGGATGACAATTTCACTGTCTTAATAAATCTGTCCAGCCCTCATCATGAAAACATATTTATGTACACACAAGAGATCCTATGGACTACTTTGTTAATATGTATGTGAATTAACCTTAGTTGCCTTAAAGTTAGATACTTTTACTTAATTTAGTGACATTGCTTTGCTCTCTAATGTATTTACATAATATGGAAGTTAGCACCTATGGCAGTTTATCCTGGTTTTGAATAGCAGAATGGGATTCAGTTGCATTTGCATGGAGATGGACATTTGGTACCCTTGCAGGGGTCCTAGTGTAACCTGTGCCCTGCACACACCTCTTGGGAAGGGTGTGTCTGTCACACTGGCATTGTGTCATATTTGCCAGCACTGTGCAGTGCTCCTGTTCCATCCTAAAATAGTAATGGAGCTCTGTTGCCTTCCACTTAGTCATCTGGTTCTCTTTCCCATCTTGCATATCTGTATAGGCTCCTCTGTTGACAGTTGAGTGAGTTCAGAGTGGTTAAACTGTAGTTAATTCCACTTACATAGATATTGTAGTCTTTTTTGTATTCCTGAGGATAGCAGACCAACATTTGGCCTCTGAACTTATTTAAATGTGTCTCAGAATGAGGCCCTGGCCTTGCAGAGTTTGAATGGTTACAGCCATTAATTTACTGATTGGATCATTGATTGAACCAAGTAATGAGTTTGTAGCCAAAACTGAGAGAACTGCAGGATGATGAGACTGTAGAAGTGTCAGAGTAATTGCCTGAATCTATATAGCAGGGTGATTTCTTTGCGTAATTATGAAAACAGTCAACATTAAAATAATAGTTCAAACCACTGAAGCACTGGACTTTTTAAATTTAGATTTTCAGTTTATGTACAAAATATAAGTGTGCATGTGCATCTGTGCACCCTTATCGAGCAAGTTGACTTCCTTCTTAGATATTAGTTCTTACCATATAGTCCGTGTTTCACAGTACTGCTATATACAGCTTGCTTGGCTGAGCGCGCTCCTGATGGCTAAATTTATGTCCTGCTATTAATAGACCTACGTACTTTCCATGTGTTTTTGGCAAGTGCTTTTGATGGTGTGCCTTTATACACATCTTGAAATTACGAATTCTTTTTCTAGCAGCCCATTTTCTAAAACTTAAATGCTTCAGCCACCAAAGCCATATAACTAATGATACCAACAGCTCCCACAGTAGTTTAAACATACCACTTACTGATGTTACAGCAGCTGGGCACTGTGTTTACAATTCACTGATGTTTGGGCAAGTGTTAACTGAAACATGTAACATAGAAAATAAAAAGATTTAAAAATTGAGGTTTTTTTAACTTTAGTTAGCAAGGAATATACAAAGCTGAGGGCAAAAATGAACATCTGCTAGTGCTCCATCTCTTGCAGTACTTTTCAAACTCCTGCAGCAAATCAGAGGCTGAGTGTGCAATACTCTCCCTCTTCCTTCCTTTTTCTTTGAAATGGCTTTGTCACCACAAGATGAAATTTCCACTAACATGCAGCCATTTTAGACCCTCACTTCATCTGCCATCTCATCCTAATTGGCACAAATGAGTTATGTTATTACCTTCTGTCTCCTGTGTTGTTGGGAACTTTTCCACAGCCTTGCAATTTAATCTAAGTCAACTGAGTGGTGATCTGCTAAATAATTACTTATTGAGAGTATTTAACTTGCAAAGTGGATCCACTGTGTATGGCAATCTTGTCTTCATACAGAATTATCCCAACAGATCTCATGACTTTCAATGTATCTTCTTACACTTGTGCCAGAAGCAGAAGTTTCTGCTGTTGCCTCTGCTACAACGTATGAGGGTAAAAGCCAACAGAGGACTCAGAAAAGCTGCCCATTCAAAACCTAGTTTGCAGTCTCAGTTTTATGTTATCATTGCCTTCAGTGACTTTTTCTTGTCATTGTTCATTTCAGCAAAAAAAGCTCAGAAAGACAATCTGTTTTACAGGAACAAGTGGTGACATTGGTAAGAATAGAAAACATCTCTGTCTGATCTTGGGAGCACACGTTTCAGGTCATTGCTTTACCTTTGAGAAAGTATCAAAAGGAGTAAAAATTCTGAAACTGAGGAAGAATTCTGAAACTGTGGAAAAACCTGAGTAATGCTGTGGAAACTTTAATTTAGTGAATAGCATGCAAAGTGAAATTAGCAGTATTTTCACAGAGCAGATTTGCTGTACATTTTGTTGAATATGGGACTAGATTGGAGGCAATAATACTTGGAAATGGTACTTTTGAAGAAGCTATTCCAAAAGTTTTTCTATATAGAGAACAACGAAGGAAATGATCCTGTGTGTAGCAGTTAAAAAGCAAGACTGGCAGCAGAGCACTGAAGGGAACTATTTCTGCAAATGGCTTGTCCGCACTTGGAGCATATTTGACCATCAGCATTGTCAGAGAGCAGCAAGAGTGAGGCTCCTCTGTAAGGGAAGGCAATCAGGCAGCTGAGGGTGGCTGTGCCCCAAGGGCATGGTGCCACCTCTGGTCCCACCGACAGCCCAGTGACTGGCAGACAGGCAGGAGGGAGTGGGCAGGTCCCGCCTCAGGGCAGGGAGGGCAGGCAGCAAGCCAGGGGCAGCCTTTCAAACCATGGGCCCCACTTGCCCAGGGCATAGCTGAGCTTCAGTGGGGCTCCTGGGAAGGGGCATAGAGGTGGAGGTCCCAGGAGAGGTGGCCAGAAAAAATAAGAGCCAATATGCTCAAGGTCCTGATGAAGGTATGGATTAGTGGCAGAAAAGGTAGGTGGGTTTTAAATGGCAGTGGTAAACATGACATGTTGGCTTCAGAGCCCATTGCTATTTCACTTGGGAGGACTTGTGTTAACTCTGCAAGGGCAAATTTCAGGCTACAGGTAGCTATCTTACACAACACGGATGTTTACTTCTGTCTTTGGTGAAAATGCAGAATTCAAGATATGGATGGCATTTAATTTCAAAAATTAATGGGGCTCATTAATCCTATTCTAAAGCCTTTCATCCTTCCAGAAAAAAACCATGTTCTTACCTTGAATTAGTTAATTGAGGGCAGTGCAGTTTTCAGTGATGAAGTGAGGCGCTAACCAAGGTAAACAAATTTTGGTGCTCAAAGCTAAGGCATAAAGAGCGTTTCCATAGCTCCAGTTATTTAAAGCCTGTGAAACATGAGCTCTGCAAAACATAAGGCAGCAAAGACTTTAGTTTGGTCCCATGATCCTCCTGTCAGCTGTAGATCTCCAGAGATGTGCCAAACCAGGGATTTGCCTGTGGTCATTAGGACTGACCAGCGCTACTTTTTTTTTAGGATCAAAAAATCATTAAAAAATACAAAAATACATTGTAGAAACATTACTCAAGAAGTATCAGGTTGCAGGCTGATTTCTATACCCACAAAGAATAGAAAAACTGGAGAAGATACATAGGCTTCAGGTTTATTTTAAGGCTTTCTGTAAAACAGTTACTGAAATACTAACTTTGGTATAGTGAGTATAGTCCACAAGCAAAATCAAGTGATGCAGTGTTTCCTCCTTAGAAAGGAGTTTTCCAACATTTCATCACCTTTTTTGGTGCATGTGTGGTTACACTGTATTTGCTTTGTAATCTTAAAGATATAAGGATATAAGGATGATTTTCTTATTTAAGATATTAGCATGAACCTATAAAAAAATATATGTGGTGGTAGGGGAAATAATTCCTTGTGGTTAGTTTTCAGTGCAAAGCCTCTGGTGAGCAGTAGTGAGGAATCAAAACAGAACCTTTTCTGGGTCTTCGAAGTCTTGCAGCTGGAGGATTTTGCTACATCCTGCCAGACTCCAGTGATATTTTTTGTCATCCCACTTTGCGCAAAGCATCATGAAGGGGGAAGTTGAAGAAAAACCAGCTTCCTTCATCCTCTTTCTGGAGTTTGTCCTAGGGATGGCTTGCAGGGAATTCTTTTGCAAATCAAGGATCTCAGGTAGTAAAAAGGTAGTAGTCTGGCAGAAAAAAAGGTTGTAGTTTTCTCACATTGGTAACACTACTAAGGAAGGTAGTTTGTGTATTTTTTTCCCTGACTTTTGAAAGCCTGAACGGTAAATCGTAGAAATTTTTTGCTTTCAGCTTGGAAACTTGTTTTTTATGTGTTTTTAAAGAAAGCTGGGGTTGTCCTAAAACTCATGTGGAACTTTGATTAAGCATATCATGCAGAATTTATTAGCAGTTAAAAACTACTGGATGGTCCGTTTGTCATACATGATGTATTAAGAGAAAGGCCTCGGAAGACAGTGCATTACAAGGAACATGGCTGTGCACAGACATATTGTTTCATACATTAGTTAACCTCTCACAGGTTTGTGAAACAAAAGTGGCTACTTAGAAAGTTGAATCTTTTTGAGAACATCACCTTATGAAATCATTTTCATGAAAATTATTTCATACCTTCAACAGATTTTGCATAAACATTGCTTTTTATTTCTTGTCTTCAGTAAACCTGTGAGGTTAAATTGTATTAAATAATTTAAAAAGTAATATCTCCCAGCCTTATTCAGTGTTTTGAACTGCATAGTAATAGCATAGAACATATTCATACTTGCAGATATCCAGAAAAAAATAATAGTACATCCTCAAAGTGCTACAGAAGCAGCTAATAAATATGGGATTCTTCTCAGTACGGAAACCTCCCACACCGCTTTGAAATTCATTCTACCTGGAGCAAGAATTGGCAAGATACTTGTTAGATCTTTCCAAAGTATGACTTTCCATAAAAAAACATTTAGATTCAAAGTGTTATTTAGAGGTTTTATGCCAGACTGTTCCTGTTCTACTCATGTCCCAGGTAAGAAACAGTTTTTAAAATCTTGGTTCCAAAAAAAGTCTTATAAAAAAAATACTGGTTTGCTATGCACATGGTACAGTTTGTTCTGTCAGTCTGATAAGATGGTTGTTGTGGTGCTGATTATTGTCTTGATTTTGTTTCCTAAGAAAGTGGTTTACACTCTATCAGTTTGTCTGTGTCCCTGCCTAGCCTTTAAAACTATTGACCAATTTCGATATCATTTACTAAGGTAGGAATCTTGACAATGTTGAGCTGCTACAAGTTCTGTGAAAATCTACATTTGACTCAAGTAGAAAGAACCAGGTTACTGCCTTCATGAGGGTCTTTCATTCTGAGAGGCAGAAGCTGCTTGGGTAATGAGTACTCTCCCAGCCCTAAGCAAGCCGTGAACTCTTGCGCTGTAAGATGTGGGAGAGACTTGGAATGAAATGGAGATGGCATGCTGGTGAGGACTTGGGGATCTAGGACATCATAAGTCAATAGAACGTCAGGTTTCTTTAGTTCTACTTTTTTAAAGTAAACCTGTTTAAATATAATATACTGGATATTTCTGTTTAAGAATCACTGAGTAGATATTAAAGCTACTCCTTTACAGGACTGCTAGAGATGAGCTATGACTGTCAGATTCACAATCACATCCCTGCATTTTAATTTTTTTCTTGATTATAGCACTGTTGAAAGCAGTTGCTGCATAGAAAAATTCAATAGCTTGAACCCATATCATCACATTCATTTAAAAATAAAGTTTTTCAAGTTGCAAAATTTCTTGGCAAGACTGAAGAAGTCATATTTACCAGAGAAAACCAAGCTCTATATACTTTCATCGCCCCTGTGGTTCAACTTTTTAATAATGGAAAACAAAGTTATTAATCTCCTATGTCACACATGATCTTTGTGTTCAGCTAGAGACCTACTATAGGTGTTGTAGGAAATCCTGTTGTATTAACTTTGTTGACTTAAAGATTGACAGGTAGTTTAGCAAGTTGGAACAGAAAGCAGAATACACAATATTGCAGATGGTGCCTTACAGACAAGTAAATTTGTTGGTTTATAAATTCCGGCATTGCGAAGCTTGATGGCTTTTCAGATTGCACTGATAAATGAGTGCTTCGGGAAGCCTTCTATCTGGGGAGCGTTTTCTGATCCGTGAAGTTTTTGTTTGCCTGTAATTCCTTAGCTGCAAAATAAACACATTGTATGTTTTTCAGACCCCCCACAAATTCATTCTGCTGAGCTGAATCACAGTTTCATTGAGAAATCTTACATTTAGAGACTTATGGTTTCTGATGTCCAGTGCCCATCTAGCTAACCAGCTGAGATGCTTTCTAGATACACACTGGGAGATTTAGAAACCTCTTGCGTGCAAAACTCAGTAAGACAAGAAGAGCAGATGAGTTTGTTTTGTGCAGCTGTCTTTAAATGCGCAGAATGTAGACTGTGCCCTAACCCTCAGCACACACACTGTTGACTTAATCAGTCATAAGAAACCAGCAAAGATCTTGAGATAAAAACTCTCGTTGTTTTCTTGGTACATAGGTCACAACGCATATCCTGGCAGCTAAACCAGCTTCAGGTATA
>NW_009731997.1:0-29924 GCF_000703405.1 Apaloderma vittatum | reverse complement strand
TGTTTCAACCCTACACGACCTTCTGCTGTATGTTACCAGCTCCGAGCTGTCTCTAACACAGCTCCCTAGGCTGAAAGTAAGTTTCATGCAGAAAAGTTTGGAGCTGGAAGGCTGCCGGCACCAGTTGCTGATGCTGGACGCTTGCTGCAAGTCTGGCACACTGAGGGAAAGACTGTACAGATTGCAAAAGAGATCATAGAATGGCCTAGATTGGAAGGGACGTTAGAGATCATTTCATCCAACCTCCCTGTCATGGGCAGAGATGCCACCTCTCGACTGGACCAGGCAACACATGGGGACGGAGTGGGAATCGAACCCGCAACCTCAGTGTTGTTATTGTGGTCAGCACTGCCCTCAACCCACTGAGCTAACCAGCCCCCTAAATGACACTACTTAGGTTCATTGAATCTAGTTACTCACTAGGGAGTGGGAACTTTACTAAAATTGTCTTTGCCTTTCAGTTTTTAAAATTAATTTCTGCTTACTAGTTTCCAGATCTATGACCTTGCCACCAACAGAGCAGAGTCAATGCCACTTCCAGTGACAGTGATGGGGGTTGTTCACGGCAAACTCTTCTGTCCCTCATTCTGTGCATCTTGTATCTGAGTTTAGTAGAATGCAACAGATGACAGTTACATTCCTCATTCATACTCTGAAAAGATCTCAGCCTGTAGATCGCAGCACTGCATGTCTTGAACTCAAGCAGAGATCTGTGAAAGAGGAGAATGGTTGAGCACACAGTGTAGGCAGCTGCTAAGAGGGAGGCCACTTCCTCAAAATAGACATATGCATGACTTATTTTTATTTTTAAAAATATATTCTGTTTCATTTTCCTCTTTGTTCTTTCAATTTCATCTATGGAAGCTGAGGATAAAGTAATAGTCATATAACACGAGAAAGCAAATAGAAATGGACAGAAACACTTAAAGCTTTAGGCCGGTTCAGGTCTCGATTGGAACATTTCAGCTTTTTTTTTTTTTTCCACTCTTTGTGGAATAAGATGACTTAATATAGGGTCCAATCCCTTTCCTGTGAATTTGAGGGTGGGAAGATTAAATCGTTCAGCTTGGAGCAAGCAGTTTTTGTAGCTTTTCACTGCTCCATAGCCAGGTACTGAGTTGTGATATCAATATGAGAAAACACACTGTCTGCTCTGATTGATTCCGTTTTGTTCTGGTATACTAGCTGTTTTTCCTCCCAGAGCTCTTCCTCTACAAAAACGTGGATTGAATGCACTTTTTGGAGGAAGTGGTTTTGCCAACAAGGATTTTCTGCTCTGCTAGGGGAATTCTCCATTGCTGGATGGTGATAAGAGCTGAGCCTTGTGCACTGATTTAGTCAGCTGAAGTGAATGCATGTAACAAAGTGGTCCCTAGAATTTAGAGTTCAAAATATTTCTCCTAATAGAAGCTAAAATTATTGCTTATTATAAATGAGTTTGAGCTTACAGACCAAGTCTCTTAGATCATCTAGAAAACTTCTGTGCTGCTTGATATCTGCATGGTTCCCTCTAACTGAGCTCTAAGTACCAATGTGACCAAAATATTTTGTGGTAAACAATGATCATACACCTGCAAGAAATCACAGAGAGTACTGGTGCATGGGCTGAAGTTTGGAAGAGCAATTTCTTTTCCAAACAGCAGCTGTTCTGGGAGCTTACACTATGCCATGCTATTCTGGAGGAAGCTAGACAGTTCTCAGAAGCCTAAGAGTTTAACTGGCTGCATATAAAGTCCCAGGGCTCATTTATAAGCAGGCCATCAAGAAGTTAGAGCTCACTTTTGTGTCAAACATATAGTAATGTTTGTATGAGTTAGAAAGTGTTGTACCATCTCAAGCAGGTAAACTTATGGATTACAGTGAGAATTTCTTGGTTTCTTCAGGATGGTACCATGAAAGCTATGATCCAATAGAGATACTTAATGATATTGGTAGAGATTTAGGAGGCTACTATGATCTCTGTGATGTTCTGGGGAAAAGCATTTGCTCTTCCACACGGATGGATTATTTACTAGAATTGGTTCCCTTAATAGTTTGATCAGTAATTGCCTTTTCTTTTGAGAGTCATGTTTAATGCTTTTTTATAATATTGTCCTCCATCCCCCACCCCAAAATGTCAGACCATATCTTTAGCAGGAGCACAGCTAGTAGATTTAAGACATTGTAGTTTTAGGACTTAAGGCTCTTTTTTTGTTTCTGTTTCTTGGTTCTCTTAGGATTCTCAATCCTAAGAATGCATTGGTCTGTAGAACTAACGGCTAGAGATTGCCTTTATGAGAAATTCTCCTGTGATCTTCTTATGGTTGCTGTCACGTGCTAACCTCAAGCAACTGGCTTACTTGTATGATAAATGCTTTATTTCTCCTTCCCTAACTAAGGAGGGTCAAACTACATGCATTTCTTACAAATCAGCCTGAAGATTTATTTGTAGTAGATAAGTAGGGAATTAATCAGTAATCTATTCCATCAGCTTCAGCCACAGACATCTCAGCTGCTCCTCTGTCACTCAGACTATTGCAAACTAGGAACAGTGTCCCTCCTGCCTCCCCATTTCAAGAGCCCAGTCTTCATCTGTCCGCTCTTGATTGGTCTCAAATTCTAAATCTTCCCATCTGGCCCTTAAGCAATAATTAAAGCAATTAGCCTCTGTCTCCTAGGCCTAGTTGCTAATACAATCCAGCTGATTTACCTCCAGAGACATTTTGTAAAGCTCAGCAAAAAAAAAAAAAGGTTGCTACTGCAAGCAGATAGAAGCAAAAGGCAGAAAGAAAAAGCCAGAATGAGGTAGTCCTTCATTCTATAGTTGTGCCCTATACTTCTCTGTGAGTAATGTGCTCCCTTCTTGCATAGACAAGTTTGTGTTGTGCCCCTGTTGCATTCCTAGCTTTCCCTGAAGAAATCCATCTTTCATATGTCATCTTATTACTGCGATAATTGTAAATGGCTGTTTAGTACTGAGCAGATTATTTTGGGTTATGTGTAGGTCATTAATCAATTGACTTTGGTTTTTTGCATGACTGTATCTCAGTATATTACCATTACTGTCTTTTTTCCTCTAATCTATACTTCTGAAGATGTAAGTGATTGGTCAGACTTTCATGATTGGAAGAGAAGCCGTAACTGGACTGTCTCCTTTCACCTATTCTGACATATGATATAGAGACTGAGCAACACAAACTAAAGGAGGGAAAGCCAAAATTTGTCTCAAATGATGGAGATGGCTGAGTTGGAGTTATCACCTCCATTGCTTCCACCAACTGAATTTTAATCTTGTTTCCAAACATTTGCACTTCTGCCATGCCCAGACTGGAAAGGAGAAAGGTGGGAGAACCTCTGAAATGCCATTGTGTAGGAGTGAAGTAGGAAGAGTAAATCAACACAGGGAAGAACTTTGAATAAATTCAGAAAGAGAACACCAGGAAAGGTCCACTATTAAACCATTTTTCTCTTTTGTCCCGATCATAATTTTTAGTTCCTCATTATTTCCCACTTTGTTATGTGCAGTGTGTTCTTCTTATTCATGTGAGTTAGGATAAAAAAATGCTGCTCCTCGTGCCTTATGAGAAAATACCAGTCCACAGCTCAGCATGTAACTATGTGTTTAGTAAGTAGCCTTAGACAGACTTTAGAGGGAGTTGCTGAGTTCCTGGACCTCAGATAGCACTCTTGCCAAAGTCCTGGTAAGAGTCGGAGAGGCATCCTTCATCTTTGTTGCTTTCTTTCTCTCCCTAGTGAAAGCAAACACTCCTTTACTGCTGTTGTGACACACAAACCCTGCAGTGATGGTGTATTGTTATCTACATCTGCCTCTGCTATTACTCTCTGGAAGATTTTTTTGGCATTTTGTACAGCCTGGAAACCTCTCGCGTAGCTTCCATCTCCAGCTTTCCTGCGATACACAGAGACAGGAGAGTAGGGTGAAATTGTGTCAACAGAAATAATTCTTATCTCCTGACTTCCTGATATAACTTGAACTCTATTGCCTGTGAATTTGTTTGCTCCCTGGGAATATTGCTTTGCAGACAGAAAAAGCTTCCATATACCTGAGCTGCTATGGAGTAGAAAACTGTCATAGTAAAGAGTGGAAGGCAGCAGAGTAAAGGGGCAGGTACAAAGTCTTTAGATTCAATGTGGTTATAGTTCTCTTAGCAAGGGCTTCACCTGTAGCTGACAGTTGTAGACTCAAGGGATGTTGTTCACAAATAAGCACATAATTTCCCAGTGTAGATTCATGCTTTGGGACTTGAGAAAATAGCCTTACGTTTCATGTTTGTAACTGGAGAAGAAAACAGGTTATTGAATGCTTTTGGTGTCACAGCTTAGATTTATGGCAAAAGGGAGCAGCAAGAAGTTTAGGGAGGAAGGTGTGAAGGAAATAGTATGAGAGTCAAGAGAACAATGCAGAAGAGAATGAAACAGTAAGAACTAAAGCATAGTGAGTTCAAAGAGAAAGAAAATGATTTGAAGAGAAAGCCGCTTGGAAAAAATGGTTTAGACTGAGCTAAGGGTTGTGAACAGAAGGAATACAAAAGGAGGAAGAAAAAGGACAAAGACTGACAGTTTTGTAGTTCATTGTAGATGTTTGACGAGGGGCCCATGATTAACCAGTGAATTGCATGTGTTTTGTATTCCCTGGTTTGTATCGTCACTGCTAAAAGGGGATTCTTCTACGTAGGTTTTCCAATAGCAATATTCTCAAGATTAAAGTAGAGGAGTGATGATGACATGTTGATGAGAAACCCTACTCTTTTGTACTTATGATAACATTATTTTCCTGCATACAGATACACCTAGGAAGTTCAAATCCTAGAAATAAAAAAGTAAACTTAGGACATTTAAACTACTACTCAATAAATTATTTCACTCCTGTATCTTAATTCCTGCTTCTGCTTACAATAATTTCGTACTTAAGTCAGACTTCAGAGGCCATGACTGAAGCTGTAGTATTTATCAACTACTTTAACTACTTTTATTTTGAAAGCTCCTGGCAGTTTGGGATATTTTCTAACAACAGAGATAGCACTGTTGGCTCTCTGAAGGGTAGATTAAGTTTTGTGAGAGATTCTTCTCTTTCCTTGCAGGAGAGTTCCTGTGAAACTCGACTGCTTGTTGTACCCCTGCTGACAGGCTCAGTTGTGTCTTCTGTTGCTTAGATGAGGACAGGCTGCAAAGAGAAGAATGAGAGTCTTGAGACTTGCTTTGTGATTATTATTGTGATGTTCAGGTTTATGTAGGTCTTCCGCATCCTAGTTAATTCTTAAATGTGTTGCCTGCATTAGAAGTTTCATTCTCAATTTAAATAGAATGAGAAGAAATTAATAATCCAGTGGTTTTGCAAAGTAGTTTATAGTTCTTAACAGCCAATTTTCTAACAATTGACCTGAATTGGTGGTCAAAAATACTCACTACTTGTCTGTGATGTGAACCTCAGTCGTCACTAAAGTGTATTTTGTAAGAAAAATGTCCCCTAATCACCATATAAACTGCCAATATTTCATTTAAAAACTAAAACAAAAGATAAAATCTCTGACAAATGGAAGGCTGTGGAGTCTAGGTGGAAACTGTAAAGATTCTTGGCAAAAGAACCTTTAAAAAATTTTACCAAAAATTAGAAATAGCAGTTTTCCAGTAGAAGGTTTCAGTTGGTGTGTGCATTTTGATAAAAGCAGAACTACACGGGGCACTCAGGCTTTTGGCTTCACAGAGTGGTGGTAGTACCTGCAAAGTATGCTAATGCTGTCCTTAGGTCACCACTTATGAAGTTTCCTTACCTTTGCTAATTAGGTAGGCTTTCTTTTTTTGTAAGGTAGTCTCTTACAAGAGTGTAATGTCTTCATTCAAATCTTCTGGTTTTGTTTTGAGTGTACTGTAGGAAGTATTTAAATACTTTATTGGCTCACAGATTGCAGAAAGTTTGTGATGAAACTTTCCTGTGTGGCAGCCTCTGTTTCTCAAATTCATAGAAATGCTGTCAGATCCTTTTAAAGCTTCAAAGTAGTGTTGCAGGATGCAAAAAAAAAAAAAAAAAGTTAAGTTTTTATTTAAGTCTGTCACCATTTAGCTTTGATTTTTCAACTCCCACAAAGGACATCGCAGTTTTGCAAAAAACATAGCAGCTGCATATTGCAATATGACCAGTTATTAGGGATTATATAACTAGAGTTTAGTATTTGGTTGAAAATATCTTCCTTCCTATGTCAGTGACAGGAGGTCTAGAAGTCTTTAATAAAACGACTCTGTAAGATAAATGCTGTGAGAAGTAGACAAGTCTCCTTCTCTGTAGATCAGCTCTGCCCTGACACTCTTGACACAGGTGGGCAAGGGAGGTTTGGACATGCTTACTCTAACCCTCCGAGAATTTTCTCGTTCCAGGATGACGGGGGAAGGTGGTGAATCAGGCAGTAAGAGATCGGTTAAGAACAAATTAGAAATAAGCTCATTAAACTATCACCTCTAAGTATATTTAATTCTTCTACTTGACTGAGAATTCTTAGTTGCCTCTCTCTTTTTACTCTCTACTTTATTTCTGAGGTTATTTCTATTAGAGCAAAGTGGTGTGTTTCAATAATATTGGCCAATACAGTGCGGGTAAACCTAGGATAGAGTATATTTTAGCCAAATGGAGAAAATGTACTACAGGAAGATCTGCGTTTCAGGGGCTCTTTCAATTATTTCTTATCTTTCATTATCCGAACTTGTATCTATCTAGATAAATCCAACTGGAATGGAAGTGTCTGGGTAATTTACAGTTTGTTCTACTTATTGCTAATAAATGTGCTTCTGTTGAAAGGACTTTTGTAAGCAAACAGATAATATGGTATAGATTGGCTAACAGTCACTGTTCTCTCAGTGACTACTGTAAAAATAACTCTGCTGAGAAGACCGTGTCAAAGATAATTCAGGAGAAAAATCTTTTTATTTCTTAGTTCCTACTGTAAATAGCTGAACCATTGTCTTTCTGGAGCTCACATTGTTAACACAGAGCAAACAGAAAAGATCTTTTAATATTTCAGTGTAATAAAAATTTTGTCTGAAAATGTCTTATGCAATCTACTCCACAACTCTTTACATGTTAGATAACACTTTTATAGAGTCAAACCTAAGAAATTCTCGATTTCAGCACTCCATTCTTCCAATAAAAATGTTGTTTTCCTCATGCTCCAAATAGCAGAATTATACACAATGATGCCTTCCCATTACTGAGGGTGAAATTTTATGAAGGAAATGGAAAGATCAATTGTGGTGTAACAAGGGGAGAAAACTTGTTGTGGTCAGATGCAAAGATGTGGATAAGATGAGCAAATGTGTGGCAAGATTATAAAAATGAGGTTAATTGGATCTTGAAATAAATGGTGAGATGATGGAACTGTATTTAAGACTTCACAGTCTTTTCTGTAATGAGAAAAAAATGATGGGCAGTAAATTTCCACACACATGACAGCATGAAGGGGATGCGTAAAAAAGGATAAGAACAGTAAAGTCTGGAAGAGAGAAAGGCATAGGATTTACAAGGGATTGAGGCAAAAAAAACCCTGAAAGACGATTGCTTAGGATAATAGCTGAACCTTAGTTTTCCAGTTATGCCTCCTGTTTCACTGTTTACATTGAGGAGAAAAAGATAGGAATGTTTGAATTCATCATTTCATCTCTTTTAGTGCCGAAAGGGCTTGTATATGGCAAATATATTTAATGTTTTCTAAGGTATAGCCAGCAGAGTATTTTTATCTCTGCCTGCCTCACAACTCTTTTCCTTTCCATGCAGTATGGAAATCTGTGCTGATGTCCAGCCAACTCTTTAAAATTCCAAGTCTCTCCAGCTCACAGGAATGCTGTGCTTTATGAGTGTCCAGTGTAACAAATAAAGGAATTATACACTATCCAACTAGATTTAAAACTATCCAACTAAATGTAAATGTAACATATCGTGCAAATGTGAAATAATGAAGCTTCATGTAAAAAAAAAAAATTAAAAATCTGCTTCACTTCCTTCAGAGTCTTTTGGCACTGAAAAACTCTAGTCTTTTATTTCCTTTTGGCATTTTTAAAAAATCACAAAGCCATGCTTTTTCCAATTTTTAGTCATTGCAGATAACCAGTGTCAGTAATTAACTTACTGTCACTGAGTAACTTTTGACCCAGCAGTCAACAGCTTTCTTTGTACGCTCACTGAGGTAGCCAAGAGTCTCTTACTGTCAGTTGCTGGGAAAAGGCTCCTGCAAGTAGTTCATGTGGCATCATCCTCCAAATCATGTCTGGTGGCCACACACCAGTGTCTGAGCCTCACAGACATTGAGACACTATGTTAGATGTTATATTTATTAATATTCTGGATTATTTCTGCTTTATTTCCTTACAAAATAAAAGTGTGACTTCTGTTGGCAGCCGTGGGGTTTCTGCATTACTGTCTTTTTTATGTATGGGGTATTTTATCTCACAAATAAAGTGATAAGCTTTTCCTGCTGCAAGCATTTTAGAAATCGGTCAAGCAATAAATAAATATATTTTGCGTAGAAAGGCCTCAAATGGAATACACTTTGGAGTTTTGGGAGTTGCTCTTTGAGAAAGTTTCAGACCAAATAAAGAACAACCAGAGCAGACTAGTAAGAATGATTATCAATCTGGAAAACATGATTTTCGTAGTATGAATGAATTTTTTGAAAGAGAAGATTGAAGGGATGGGACATAGTAACAGTCTTGAAATGTCTGAAAGATTCTTGTAAAGAGATAAGAATGCTCTCTTCTCCAGGTACACCTGTCTTCTGTTGTGATATGTGGTAGATAGGTGAAAAAGAAATAGGCTTAGTGCTTTTTCTGACAGTCAGAGGTGAGTTTTAAGAATATTTTAATAATTCTGAAGACAGTGAAACAGTGACCCAGATTGTCTGGGGGATGCATGGCATCTCTGACACTGGAAGTCTTAAGATAATAAGAGTGGTCAGAAGTGACCTTCTGACTTTGTTCTGTGGCAGTAAGATGAACTAGATTACACTGTGATGTCCTCCCAGGCTTTTTATTGTGCGATTTGACACTTATTTTACTTCCAGGTGACTTTTGTTGCTGACTTGTAATGTCTTGGAAAGATGCTGATATTTCATGTCACAAGCTCCTCAAAGCAGGTTGAGAGCAGGCAAGAATCTTTCATTTTTATAAAGCAGAAGTGCCAAATTCTTATTATTGCAAGGAAGGGATTAAATAATGAACTCAGAACCTCCAGAAAAGGGGAAGGACAAAGTGGCCACAAGATCTCAGTACTTTTAAGTCAACTTTATAATCATCTAAATGTTTGGAGAGGGAATCCTCTTGGCCTTAGCCTTAGCCTCATTTGTTCTTCTTGAATGAAACATCTTCTGTCTACTAATGTTTCCACTCCATGATTGCTTTTAATCTTGCATTGCTGGTAACAGAGACATATACGTTCCCTCTGTCCCATCCATGCTCACATTCTCCTGTTGGCGCAAAGGCTTGTGCTTTCACGTGGTGAACTGAAACCAAGAACTGATCTCGGTCTTAAACAGACTGGCAAAATTAAAACAAGAAATCGAAAATGAACCCCAAATATTTTAACTGGGATCAGTTATTCAGTCTATCTTACTAGAAGACCATAAAAATGTATGTGCCAAGGGGGGTACAGGAATCTGAATGAGCAGGTTCAGGTCTGGAGAAGGTGGGAGCAAGCTTTGGAAGGACGGTACAAGACCTAAAGTTAGGGAACAGAAAAGTTGTCCTCTGCTCTCCTACTACGTGTTTACTGCGGCTGCTTAATAAGAGTACCAAAAGAAAATGCTTATTAGCTTCTGCACAACTGCAGAGTCAAAAAAAATTAAACAGTTCCTTCTCAATATTCATCTGTGTAGAAATACAAAACCACTTTTTTTTTTTTTCTGGATACTGTATAGAGTCTTCAAATCTGTGATGAATAAATATGGATTCCTGCCATACAACTTTCTCAGAGTATATTATTCTCTACGGTTCACTTAAGATGCTAAAGTTGTTCTTGAAATAAATATTTTGGAGAAACCATTGGACAAGACTTTCTATGCAATACTATTGCATTTTTTGAGAGACATAGCTAATCCATTTCAGCCTGAATTTCTTTTCCTCACAAAACCAAACCCCATTCCTGGTGCATAATTTATGATCTTGGCATCCAGCCCAAACATATGTACATACTGAAATCAGTTTTGCATCTGTTTAACTTCATGCACATGAGTACTCTAATTGGATTTAGTCTGATGAAATGACTCATGCGAAATCAAGTGTTTGCAGGACAAGGGTTTCAGACAGTAGAGTTCTTCAGGGCAGTAGCTTCTACAATTTCGTGTGGCACCTACCACATGAAATGGCTTCTTGATTATCTAGAAGCCCTCTGCATGCTGTACAGCTGTAGTACGAGTTGAAATGAAGAAGCATAAAAGAACAGGCCTTGAAGTCTAGGTCAGATCTTCTACTGTATAGCAGTTGGACACATTTAAAATAGTTGTAATAATTAATGATAACTTTCTTTTAATTAAATTTCTTTTGGGAATCTCTTCAGGATCAAGGAAAATCACTGTTCTTATTCCTTTGTAGCAGGCTTCCAGGCTGCAGCTGTTGGCCTTCTGGTAGCCATTGGCCAGGTTAAATACTGTTGCTTGTGTGTGCTGGACCCTCTGATAAGTTACAACCATCATCTCTGATCACGATGGAACCATATCCTTCTGGAGCCTAATAAGTCAATAGATTCAACATCTCCTGCAAGGGAGAGTTATCCAAATAGGCAGCAATGTAGATACTCATAATCTTTCCAGAACAAAATACCAGAGTGTCAATAAAAGGAATGGGTTTTCTTTTTGAGCTCTCCTAAGTCTTAGCTATCCATGCCACCTCATGTCTGCCATCCTGAACCCTGTCTAATTTCTTGTCCTATAACTGTGCAGCCATAGGCCGCAGGAAGAGAAGAGGTGATGCTGAACTTGCTTCTTATTTATGATGTTTGTATACAGAGATGGGGTTTTTTTTTAGTGTTTTCTGATTCTCCCTATGTCTGCTGTAAGAGTCTAGGGAATGGCCTTAGAACGTGAAGATTCTCAAGGAAGGGAATGAGTGAGGCTGCAAGATCTGATGTTAGGAGCATTAGGGATTAAAAAGTGAAACTCCAGGGAGTTTGTACTCTGAGAATATAGTTTGGGAAGGATAGATGAAAAAGGAAGGCTTGGAGTATGAATGCTGTTAAGGCAAGGCAAGAAAATATATTTGACTCCAAAACTGATGATGTGCAGAGGACCAGTATGAGATGGAAATGAGAACAGGGGAAGAAAAAAAAGAAGTTGGAGTAAGAATATAAAGCAAGAAGTATACCTTAAAGATGAATGGTTTTGTTGGCCTTTCCCTCCTACTTCACTCCCCAGCTACATTCTGTGATTGGTGAAAACACCTTAAAATGAAAGTTTTAGGAAGCTCAGAATGTAGAGCCAGACATGTGATTTTAGGTATTTGAAATGTATTTTTGATTGAGGCATTATGCTCCTGACTTTTGGTGACATTTAGGCAGGAGTTACCTAAAAATGGCATGTGTGTAAAATTCATTGTGTAACACCTGATTCAGGACTCTCTGAAGTTAGTAGACTACACTGTGCTTTGAAGCAATAGAGGAAAATACTGAAATACTGCAGGATTAAAATATTATAGAAGTAAAACTGTGCTCTGAATTACCTAAACGTGAATCTGATGGCTTTGCTGAAGATACTCTCTGATACTTTTGTGTGACTGGGGGAAAGCTTTGATCTTGAAGTGTTAAGTTTTAGAAGGCTTTATGTTGCTGATGTCTTTTCGTGGTCCGCAACTTGAAGTGTGTGCAGAGGAAACAGATAATTGTCTTGATATTGCAAGGACAAATGCACAGTATTGACTTTTGGTAACTGAAAACTCTTTGGTTTTACAAGTGGATACACTTTAATGAGATGGTCATCTGTTTTATCCAGCAAGCTGAACTTCTGCTCAGGGAAAAGTTCTGAATGCTGATACACAAAGAGAAAATGGTTTTACTATATGATTCTCAGAAGAGCATGCAAAATGTTAACAAACTTACACATCTCTAATTAGTTCTAGGGTTCTGCAAATCAAACTAGACCATTATCATTTCCATGTTTTGAATAACTTATTTCAGCTTTTGATAATATTTCTTATTGATTGGATGAATATCAATGTTTCCTACTTAAATCCTCTTTGCCTTAAATTGTGTAATTTCTAATCCTTTAGAGTTTTGTGCAAATTAGCTGCGCCTTATTTACATCTTGGCAAATACAAAGAAGTTGGTATTTGTAGAAACTCGTGTAGTAGTACTTAGACAGGGCTTTATAGCATGTTAACTGTAATTATCATAGGTAATTCATTTGTTAATTGGTTTACTGAATTTGCAGCTTGTCATATTTTTTAAAGTACTGAAGTGTATATCATTGTGAATTGTTTGCTCTTACAAGGATTGTGTTCATGTTGAACAAAGAATAAAAAGAAATAATGAAATTCTTTAAATATTTATAAAGCATTTTTGATGAGTAGACATTTCCATGGTGAATTTTTACAAGCATACTCTTTTTTATCTATTTTCAGTCCCCTGCACATAGTTACTCAAGCTATGACTCTGGTAAGAATGAGAGTGTGGGCAGAGGTGCTGAAGATCTGTCTCTGAATCGAGGAGATGAGGATGAAGATGACCATGATGAGCAGGAAGACCCCGAGAAGGTTAATGAATCAGATGGGGTAGAAGCTGAGCGACTTAAAGCTTTTAATGTAAGTCCTCTTGCACTCGTCGTCTCCCTTACTTCTACTATTGATCTTGCGTTGTTATTTATGGGTAAGTTTGAAAATATTGAAGGCACATTAATTTAATTTGCAGAATTTATTTCAATTATTATTTTAATGCACACTAAACTCTTGCCAACAGATGACAGATTTACTGCATTTTATTTAGAATTTTAAAGCAGAGTGCTATCTTTACCAGTGAGGAAATCAAAGCTTTGTTCTGTATGTGTGCATGTGCACCCGTGTGTGTGAATGTGACTGTGTGTATGTGCATGTTCACCCATTGAATAGAAAGGGGCTGTAGCTAGTTTATCAGAAGACCATTCTGGTGGTCAACTGCTCTCTGTTTCTTTCCCAATGTATGTAATTATGCATGAAAACACAAGCAATTGTTCAAACAAAGAAAAAGCGAGTCAATTCAGTCAAATGATGAGCAATCACAGCTTATTGTTAATAATGAAACTTAAATAGTGCCTATTTTCACAATCTGTTCTGGTTTATCTCAGAAGTTCTGTATCCTGTAGACTATTTTTTCTTGTCTTTTTTTTTTTTTAATCAGCCCCCCTCCGAAATAACCCTTTAAAGAACTGTTTGCTTAATATTTCTGGCTTCCCATTACAAAGCTCTTCAGTGGATAGCAAAAATGTCTTCCTATCAGTAATCAAGACAGAAAGCTAGGAAGAGAAGAGAGCCGCCCTCCAAACCCATCTCCTCTGTCTCCCTCTTGCCAACAGATGTTTGTCAGGCTGTTTGTAGATGAAAACTTGGACCGAATGGTCCCAATCTCTAAGCAGCCCAAAGAAAAGATCCAGGCTATCATTGACTCATGCAGGCGACAATTCCCTGAGTATCAAGAGCGTGCCAGAAAACGCATACGTACTTACCTCAAGTCCTGCAGGCGGATGAAAAGAAGTGGTTTTGAGATGGTGAGTTTTGATTTAAAACCCAGCCCTAGTTTCCATCAAAACCCCATATGTAAATCCATGGCACTATTTTGTTTTCATCTTAGTGTCTTTTTTTTTGTTTGTTTATTTTTTTGGTAATACAGGTCAGAGGTTTCTTTTTCCCTCCTTCATTCTTCCTGAATTTATTCCCTTTGTTCAGTTGTTTAAAAATGCTTTGAGACACTAGAGTTCACAAGATGAACTAGCATGGATGTAGAGGAACAGAAGAGCAAAGCAAGGCATAAGAAGGGAAACCAAATGATGACGAATATAGTGACTTAGTTCTTAATTTAGGTTACAGTTAGAGATTTTTGCATGGGAAAGTCTTGTAGATAGATTTTTTTTTCTTTAAAAACCCTCTGCCAGCTGGATTTCTGTAAGCTCTATAAAAATTATATCCTGATAGAGAAATACTATGCCCAAGAAAATGCCCAATGTATTAACATCACGGTGGCAATGGTTTTGGCTTTGCTTTTTTTCCCTGTACATTTTAACCTATTACTTACCAGTAGAAGTTACTCCTTTTAAATCTTTCAGTTGATACATAGGTGTGCAAAGCACATTAAATGGTTTTAAAACACAGGCGTCGAGTTACAGTTTGAGCATCCCAATGGCTTAGTAATTGTAATTGAACCAAACCCCATGGAAAATATGATGGTATACAACTGTCAGTGTTTTCAGACATTAGTATTTTAATATTACTCAGTAGCACAAGAGTAGGTAAATAGTAAGACTTCTCACCAACTGGCAGCTTCCATAGCTCTAAAACATTTTGTATCTCCAAGCCCCAGAAAAGTCAGAAGAAACTAGGTAGCTAAACACTTTATATTTTATGCATCTTAGCTATCTCTCTGGCCTTTAGGTGACAATAAAATCATCTCATCATTGCAAATAGAAATCATTTAGTGATTAAGCATATCATTTTTTTTTTAACAAATCATCTGCAAACCCATTGATTACATTAAAAAATTACTGGAGATGATTGAATTTTACTGTTTCTCTTTCTCTTTCCTGCAGTCTTTGCAGAATACTTATGATTTCCATATGTTGTTTAAGATGTTAGTTGACAGTTTTAAGAACAAAATATCAGGTTTATTTGTAGGGTAAAACTGCCATTGGATAACACAAAAAGCAAAGACAGAAACTAATTTTTTTATGTGTTTGTGATTCTCATTGGGTGTGTGGTTTTATTATTTGAAACATTGGGATAACACTGTTTCTGAACAACGGAAACACAGATGAAGAGTGACAGGTGGAATAAAGGACATCTGCACAGATAAAAGTGCCAAAGATTGACTGGTGGTGTACATGTCAGATTGTATAGCCTTCCAAAGTGAAAGAAGGAAAACCAAAGTAAATATTTCCTATGATATACAAAGTAGCATCAAATTGCATCTACTCACTTTGGCTGGAAATAGTTCAGCAACATCAAGTTCGGCTTTCATGATGCCAAATATTTTTATTTTACTGTACTTTTATTGGAAAATACTTTACAAAATTAACTGATGCTAGCAAGTCTCCTCACTGTTCCAATTTATGGCCTCATTACTGTCATTATTCACACTGATGAGCAGTTATGTAAAGTGGCTCATTTTTTGTCATCTGGAAGACTTGCACAACTGTTTTGCAATACGAATACGGGGCTTGCAGTCTGACCCATAAGAGCTAGGTTGGCTTGACTTCAGTGCACAGTTGCAAATGTTGCTTTCATATGAATAAAGGTTGCAGAATCAAATTTATTCCTGAGAGGGGAAAGGGAACAGAGATTACCAGGAACATGGTCCAAATAAGCAATCTTTATAGTTCAGAACACTTTTATAGTGTTCCACGACAACTTATGATGGCTTTATTTCAAACAAGCATATTACCCTCTAAAATATTGACTTTGCTGTCAATGAATGGAAGTGACAAGGCACTGGAGCTTGTGCCAAAGATTTCAGCCCTCTTGGGCCTGAAGGGAAATCTGTCCCTCTTCCCTGTTTACAGGTAGGAACATGAGCCAAAGACTGTCTGAAGTCTTTGGAGGAGCTCCCATTAACTTCTTAAGAGAATAAGCGATGTTTTATGTTTATGTCTTGATTGTTTCCAGAATGTAGTATGTATGCATTTGCTGGTTTTAATTGTTTTCTGATTTCCAAATTCTTGTACATCTCCCAATTATAAGCGCTTTTAAAAATTGCTACCATGGACAGAGACACTCAACTGTATGATTATTTTAAATGTACTTGCCATTTTGATCACAGGAAAGAATCACTTTGTCTGGATTGTGATATTTGTTCAAAACAATCACGAAGGGACACATTAGTGTTGTTTTGAATAAGGTACTACCCTCAGATATAGCAAAACAGGATAATGATCTCCTTGGGAGCAATAGTACTACCGTTGTGATATTAAATAGGATGTCAGATAATAATCTTCATGGGAGATGTCTTTTGCTAGACACATATTAAACACAAGATTTTCATTTAGTTCAGGCTCAGAATGCTACATTTTGAGCATCTAGTTGAAAAGAGAAAAAGAGAATAATCTCGTATATGGCATATGACAGTTCAGACTGTGTGTGGAACAGTACATCTATCTACAGCCTCATATTGTAAAGAGAAAATGTAAACGCTATGTTAAATTTGTGTAAGACTACATGGTAAAGATGAAAAAGCATGCCTGAAGCCTGCTTCTGTCAGTTTTTTGCCATCTCTAATCCAAATGACAGTTCTTGCTGCATAACAGGCCAGTTCTAGCTCTGAGGCAACAGGAAAGGCTCAGTCTCATGAGTGTTCGTATTGTTAATTAACGTATTTCTTAGTATTAATATTTTTAAGAGATTACTTTTGGTTATTCTGCTTCTACTTATGACAGAGTTATCCATGAAATGCAAGGCAACTTGCATGGCTTCTTGTTACAAATATTCCTTTGAGGAGTTCCTTTTCGACATCGGAAATGCTTTCTCCATTTGATTGTTCAGCTTGTAATTGTGTCATTTTCATTCTGACACAAGCATATCCCTCAACAAGGCACTACCAAAGTTTTTCTCATGAATTGTAAGACTATTTTCCTCCTCCAGTTGCCTCTGACCATGGAGAACGCTCTCTATGATCTTGCTCAGAATCTTTCATTGGGAGGAGTTTGTTAAGTCCTGAAATCACTGGCTTATGGATGGCATCTCTAGGTTGTGCTTCTGCCTGCGCTATGCTGCACCACTTTGTGAACTTTTTAATGTTCTTGACGTTCTTGAAGAAATTCTTTCTTTTTCTCTTAAGAGAAGCAAAACTAAAAATATATTACTGCCTCTTTCTCAAGGTCTGATATTAATGACAATTCCTTTATGTACATTAAGTGTTTTGTGACCTGTATATGCTACACAAGGGGAATTTTCTCTCTGAAATGGTCAAATGACCTGTTTCACTGATATTTTTTAAATCCATCCTTTAGACTTGTTCCAGTCTCTGCATCTATAGAAAACTGCCAATTGCAAAAAGAGAGTAGGTAGCTGCTGAGGATATGTGGTATCTATTTAGTTACATTCCAGAAAAATTTTAGATGCTACAAGTAATCAAATGAGGTTGAATTGACTTAATAATTAGATTTTCTTACTACTATCTGCTTCCTCCATCTCCTATCATTAGACTCACTGCATTCAGTTAAAACTATATCTTGCAGTATCTTTTGCACAGTTTGGTATCTTTTCTATTTGGATCCCAATGCAAGAGCAAGGCCTTAAACTCATTCACAAAGAGATTCTGTCTTTTGTTTAAGCAAAAGGAAACCCTCCTTCCGAGGCACTACTGTACTACAAAACAATGTTAACGAAGAGGAAAGTGTTCTTATATTTTGGAGAGAAAAGGCTAGTCATAAATGATTTTCATTGTGCGAAGATAAGTTTGGGTGCGTCAGAGAAGAGTCACACTATGCTTGAAGAAAGTTCCTCAGTTAGATCTCAGTGTTGTTCGTCCCAGGTCCTTCAGTTCTATCACCAGCCTCACTAACCAATAACTAAGCTCTCTGTATTTCACTGCTTTGGTTGCTTGGTTGTGCCAGTTGGCTGCAAGTGGTGTTTTAATGCTTTGCAACTGTACATATGTTGACTGAGGTGTTTTAAATGTGTCTAGTGCTTCTGTGCGGTGATTGAGCAACTCCAGTGGGAACTGGTTTTCAGAAGGGGGTATGTTTTCTGAAATATGCCTCATTAAGATTTCTCCGGATTTAAATTTTAGCTTCAGAGGGAGGAAACTTTCATTACTTACTGAATTTAATGCTGAATAGTCTAGGTGTCCTCACAGTCACATGGCTTTTCAGTCCTCCAGGCCTTGTATGGCTGGAAAGGTCATAACCATTTTCAAGAAGATGAGGGTCTGTGGATCCAAGGATGCATATCTAATCTTAATTAATAGGTTGGAAAGCATTAAGAAAATGATTCATAAGAACAATTGCATGAAATCTACAAATAATAATAGAATTGTTGCTTTATACTATCCCCCAAACTACTTTGATTGGTCATTTTCTAAGCCTCTCACCCTTGTCTGGTGGTTGTTTGCTTATGTAAGTTTGGTGAGCAACCAGGCTGATAAAGGGCAAAGCTACTCTTTTACAAACTTTGACTTTTTCCTTTAGGTCTCACATATCCTTAAAAAAAAAGTATTTCTAGAAACAGTTTCCCTAAGGCTCTTAAATATTCCCCCCTGCCCCTGAACAGGTAAGTGAATGCTCATGATTTTTAAGAGCTGCTTTTTAAAATTGGTCTCAGATACCTTTTGATTTTCAATGACTTTTGCAAGTGTAGACAATTTTGGAAAAGTGAGTGGTGAAAGAAGTTACACTTTGTCCAGTAACCTTGGAAAATGTGAAGAAGTTAGCTTTGAAAAAGACATGAAAGATAGAAATTAGCCTTCTACATTCTGTGAGAGAGGAAAAGATAAAAATGCAATTTTGATATTTGTTTCACTTTTTTATTCAATTTATGAGAAAAACAACCCCCTCAAATATGGCAATATGTTCTGATATAGGAAAGAACCACTCTTTTAATGGTAAAAAAAAAAAACCAGGATGAAAGAATGTTCACCCTGCTTACTTCTAATTACTTGAAATCAGAAAAAAATGTAGTAAATATTTCAGCTTTTCTTATGCTGTGATTCTGACTTAGACTGAGACTTCTGCTACACTGTTACTTGGCTAGCTGGTTTGTGTCAGTAGCTTAAGCACAAGGAGCCAGTTTAGAGCGAACAGAAGTAATATTAAATCAGACTCAGTTTTTCCTCGTCCCCTGGAGTTTTGCTAATAAACTGTTTGCTCTTGAAATGTCCAATCCAGTCTCCACATAACTCAGAATGAATTAGTTTGGCATGATGATTCCTGGGGTTCTCTATCACTCTGAAATACCAGGTAAATTTGGGACAGAGGTAATCTTACCTAAGTTTGCTAGAGAAATTAGGTGGCTTGGGCTCCCTGAGCAGTCAGCGAAGTGCTTAGATGAACCAGTCCAGAGAATTTCACCCCCAGCTGCCTCATGAGTCATCTTCTAGAAATATCTGTCTTTTCAATGAAACAAGGAGTGCAGATGGCCAGTAGAGACAAAATACTTGAGTTTTAGGTGCATAAAGTCAGACTGATACTCCTTCTAGTGTTCACAATTAAAATTTAAATAATATAAATACTTTAAATCACTTAAAATTTCCACTAGCCCCACTGAAAACACTCTCTTGAATAAGTAGAGTAGGACTTGGCCCCATATGTAAGTATAGCAGCAGAACAGTGATTGATTGGAATATGTCACTTGCTTAGCATTTAGACAGGAATATGGATATTTAAAGGTGTATATTTAGTGCTGTCATAATCAAGGTGAAACACATAATGTTTCAATGTACTTTAAAGCTGAAAACTTAAAAAAGTGGTGTGAACATTACTGAATCTTTTAAAAAGCCTCTTCTGCAGTTAAAATATTTCTACTTATTAAAATATTAATATGCAGTTAAAATGTTTGTACTTATTTCTTTGAATTCTTTAGCGGGTGTTACAACTGAATATTTATCGGTCTCTTCTCCCATTTAGAAAGTGATAGGACAAGAGGAAATGGCCTCAGGTTGTGCCAGAGGAGGTTTAGATTGGATATTAGGAAAAATTGCTTCACCGGAAGGGTTGTCAAGCACTGGAGCAGGCTGCCCAGGGAAGTGGTGGAGTCACCATCCCTGGAAGTATTTAAAAGATGTGTAGATGAGGTGCTCAGGGACATGGTTTTGTGGTGAACCTGATATTGCTAAGTTAATAGTTGTACTTAATGATCTTAAAGGTCTTTTCCAACCTAAATGATTCTATGATTCTATAACTGCAAGACTGAGCAAAAAACATCTAACCCTAGACTGAAAAGCAGTGTTACAAGCATTAAAATGCCAGTCCAGTTGTTCATATTTCACTATTCTGTACTAAACTGACAATTACAAAAGTATGTCCAATAGAGTGCAGTACTGTACTTCAGTCTGTAAATTAAAAAAAACTCTGTAAAAGGTTTATGAATCCTTTGTAGCTGTGCAGTGTAGGACAGTTCTGTGTCATACATTTCACTGTGTTACACAGAGTTAAAAAATTACTTTTGAAGATAATGCATACTCTGTCTTGTGAAGTATTTTTGATATTTTCTTTCAACAATATGCATACTGTTTTAAATATGTTGGGGATTTTAACATATTGTGTTAGATCTTAATAAGTTTTGAGAGAGTTACAGCATATTTGCAATATTTGATTTTGGAAATTAACTGGTCTTACGATACCTGAGGAAAAAGCTGACATGCAGGAGGGCACTAGGGAGTATCACCTTGTTAGGCACCCAACATGCAAAGAAATTCTTAGTGGTACCTCTGGAAAAACTCGGTTACTGTCACTGAGGTATCTTAAGCATTCAGCTTCATCTTTGGATGCCAAATCACTTCGGAAAAATAGTCTGGGTAATAGTTACCATTTTTATCATTCACACAATTATATTAGACTTCATACATTTATACTGCAGTGTCTATGAACAAATTGAAGTAACTTGTATGTTTATATGCTTGCAACTGTCTTATACTGAAAGATCTACTTTTCAGTAGTAATTAGCCTAAACTAGAAGGTACTATTTAGGCTCAAATGTCAGGTTATAAAGTTTATCATTTTAGCAGGTATGCATGTCTGACCATTAGCTGACGTAATAGGCAGCTGTATAATTTCAGGACTCAGACTGGTGTAACATGTAACATGGAGCCTCCTTCTCTGGAGACATTCAAAACCCGCCTGGTTGCGTTCCTGTGCCATCTACTGTAGGTGATCCTGCTCTGGCAGGGGGGCTGGACTAGATGATATTTTGAGGTCCCTTCCAACCCCGAACATTCTGTGATTCTGTGATTCTGTGATTCTGTGATTCTGAGATCTAGACCAAGCTTCTATATGAGGACACTGGCTTTTGTTTTTAAGTAAATACTAGATCTCACAAAAAATGCCAAGGTAATACCTTTAGAGACAACAGATCTGTAACCATTGGAAGACAGCCTGTACAGCAGATTGCAAGCTTCTTTTTGGGTGTATATACTGCTTAGTAGTTTAGACTGAAATAGAGTACATCTATAATATCAATAATTGATTTGTACGAAAATGTACATTTGAAATTAAAACACAGCAGTTTTTTTAGATTTCATATAAAAATACAGGAATTGTGTGAATATTCAAAAAAAAGAGAATTTTTATTAAGATATTGCAAAGGTACTTCACTTTAAACTGAAGACTTGATGATACTGTATACAGTTGGTGTACTGCAAACGCTAGTTTCTGGAGAAACTGGGCTAAGGATTTCTGATTTCAGCTACTGAAAAACTGGTAGCTTTTCAGGACTACTCCATAACTTCAGAAAGGCTTGTTATAAGACATTTTGTTGAAAGCCAGATCTAAAGACCACCAAAGCCGTGAAAGGATCTTCATTAGCTTTAATGTTCTTTAAAGCAGACCAACAGTTATTTGACTATGAAGAAGTATCAACTAATTTGATTTTTCGTTAAGCAATCTGCAAAAGTAGATCTGTCAGTGATTTGGACACTCTTCAGGAAGAAATAAAGGAACGAGTGTATAAGTCTTCATATCTATTTGCACAAAAATGATTTCTCTTAAAACAATGCAAAAGTTCCTATCCAATGTGGTGGTGAAGTGTGTTTGTTGCTTTGTCGTCATCGTCATCTAAAGGCTCTGTGATGGACTCAGGACTCAGGTTTAAATTACCTTGAACTGCAGTTTCAAAATACAAGAGGACTGGAGGTGACTGGTCATACCCTTTAGGCTACTGAAGGAATTTCAACCACTTCCCGAATGTCAATCACTTAAAATGATGACAAAAGCAGAGGCATTCGCATGTACATGAATCTAGCAGGTTTCAGTTACGTATTTTGTCAAAATGCTCTTCATCTGTATTGTGTTAGAAGCTGAATGTTAATTATGTGTCAGCTGAAGAGATGTACAAAACAAAAAGAAGATGTATGTTCAAAAGAAGGCAACTGTTCTAGTGTGCTCACAAATATTATCGGGTTTCCAAGTAAATACAAAGGAATTCTGTATACTGCTGCTGTGTGATGGACAGAAGCACAGTCTTCCCAGAAGGTCTGTATTAAGCTGTTTACCAGGTTCCCTCTAAGCTTTATTAATCTCTTCACCTGCAAGTTACTGTAAAATTTTCATGTCTCATTTCTATCTATCAACAGCAAAAATATTATCCTGCTTTTATTATTTTGGTAAACTAAAGTTTAGGAGCTTGCTTCTTTCCTGTTTTTTTACACATGAGTAGTTCCAGTCTAGTTATTTCCTGCTTCACATCACTGTGAACTGAAAGAAATAACCAGACTGGAGCTGTGACTACGATGTGTCAAACAATACCAGGTGTATCCTGCCAGTTAAAGATGGTTGGTAATTTTTGATAATGCCTTTTTTTCCCCCCTTTAAGTAATGTTAGTTTGTCAAAGGTTTTCTATTCTGACATATTACAGTAAAAAACCCCATGATTTCCTGCTAGTCTAGTGGGCAGGTCGTGGATCCAGAGATTGTGGGAGAACGACCGCTTGGAAATAGGCCCTTGGAATTAAGGACTCCTTGGCTCCCACATTTCCTGCTGTAGTCCTAAACATGCAGGAACAGGCACTTGACTCCCAACTCCACAGAAGGGTGTCTGGAACCTGCAAAAGGTTAGTTGGGCTGAGATCTGCAGGCTCCCTTTTGCAGAACTGAATGATGTTGCTTCTGCTGTGTTTCCCAAGGCCTGTGTGTCTCACCTTCAGATAGGGAGTTGAGAAATATTCAGAACCCCACAAGGACTGTAGTGCTTGAGCTTCTTACAGAAGTGGTTTTATAGCTTGTAGTCATGACAGAGATCATGAATTATCAGAAGTATAGAAGAGGAGGAAGTTATGCTAACCCAGAAAGGGCCTCTCAGCCTAGAAGATGGGGCTATTAATTCAGTTTATTCAAAAACATTTTTTAAAATGTGGTTATTTCAAAGCAATTTTTCCTCTTAGGGAAGACTTTTCAAAATTTATCTTTTTGACATTTCACAGATATGACATTTCATGGAACAGAAAATCTTCTTTTTAACAGCTCTACCTGAGCTACACAGTGACTGTGTTCAGTCACTGCCAGACTAGTGCTTTGCCTGAGTTAAGTTGATAAAGACTGAACCTTATTCACATGATTTTTCTCCTCTGCTTTGTTGCAGTATTTTACTCCCTGGGTGACTCAACCATGCATTCATTACATTCTCCTTAAGGTTCACTCTTGATAGAACTTGACATGAACATATCAACAGCCAGCTGCAGTGATGAGTGAGAGAAATTATGGGTTAACACATATTTCAAGAGGAAGATACTCCATTACCTGGAGTTCTCCTCATTTTTGCAGGTACTAGCTTTCAGTTTAATATTTCAACAGTGAACACATAGACACTGTACTCCTTTTCAGAGAAAAGCATGTCTGCCTGATTTTTGTGGTAGCTTTTTGCATTTTATTTTGTAAAACACTTCAAAAAACCTATTCTCTCCCATAAACAAATAAACTGAGAGAACTTGGGTTCATTTTACATTTTGGTCAGAACATTAGTTTTTTGGTTAATATATCGCCTTCTAAAAATCCATTAATGTGTAAGTTATACCTCTGCTTAAAGATATGAGCTGAAGGAATTAACCCGGTATTTACTCATAAGTTTTAAAGAACATCATTGTGTGACCACTGCTACAGGATCACACTGACAGTTCCATGTAGCCAGCAGTCAATGCGTCTTCAACATACATAAAACATGTATCAAAGCATATAAAATGTAAAACATAGATTGTACAGTGGTACTTGGCCGCCAAATACAAAGCGCGTCTAGAAGGCTAAGTGATGCAATAACAAATTCAGAGTAATATCAGCATTGTAGGGGAGCAGAATAATAATGCAGTGCTTTGTCAATGAAAATGTTCCACAAAGACTTACTCCCTCCTCTGGAGCTCTGAGGAATGTGTCTGTTTGGACTGTAATGTTAACTTCTGTAATGACACTAGGGTTTAATGTCATCGTCCCTCATGTTAAAGTGGTTTGTTTTCAAAACTGAAAACATGTTCAGTGGTTTGTTCTGTCAAATCAAGTATATTTTATTGTAGTATTGCAGCCTCTGATTGTCTTTCTTACACAGCTGTTACGCTGGTGCCAGAGAGCTCGTTCTTGTAGGAGTTGGGAGAAATAAGCCTATTGCACTACTGAGGGAAACCTATAAATCCATGTCTCTTTCTAAAAGCTAATTTGGCTCCTGGTTCCAGGCAGACAATAGTCCCGTGGATTACAGAAGGTACAGTGCCAGGTTAAAGATTGGCATTCTGCAGGTCACATTCAAAGTCAGTGAATGGACTTTAAATTTTTAAAGGTAAAAATGTAATATTAGTAGTGCCTAGCTCCTCAGTCTCTGAAATGGTATGAAAACCATAAAATCAGTTGAGCCAATATAATGAGTCTGTTCTAAAGTTAGCTAAGACCTGAATGGTAAAACTTGCTTCTAAAACTTAGTGGCATTTCATAGCAGGTTTATGCTATGGTTATGCTTTTTGGAGTAAGAAGGTGAACAACAAAAAACCCCAACCAAAAAAATGCCAGCAAACGAAAAACCACTCCAACCCCCCACACATGTCCAGTAGGTATAATTTTACTTAGTACTTTTGAGTTCAATAAAGCTTTGAAAATTCATGGATGTTCAGAACTTAGTTCAATAAATTGCAGTCTCTGGAATGGGCTTATATATATATCTCAATATCTGTGTTATTAGCCTAATTTTCTTTATTTTCTTTGTAGTTCATATGTATCTTTGAATAATAATGAAGATTAATTTTACTGTGATCTTCATCTTTCAGACAGGTTGTTTTGCATGTAATTAGGAAAAAAAAAGTGTAAATATTCTTCTTAATAAAATAGTAGAGAAGATCATACTGGAGTTCATAGTCAACCATGGAGTTATAAAGATTTTAGCATTCCCTTGGTTTTGTGGGATTCACTGCGCCTTTAGCTTAAAACGTGTAAATGCTATGAAATTAGTAATGAGAAGGTTTGAATTGAAAAAATGAGCCCTATCTACTGAACCAAAAAGTACCTACAGTGTTGGAAGGCTGACATTACTGCAAGAAAAACAGATTTTTTTTTTTTTAGTCATTTTATTCACATCAGTCATGTTGCAGCGAAGAATGCAAATATTCATATACTACAGATTGAGACTGCTCTGAAATGTTCTGACAATCTGTTATGTTTTGAGTGATGTTTCAACCCTATCACTTGGGGTTTTTTGTTTTGGTTTTTTTATGACTATAAAAAACCACTACTCATCCCTGTCACATGCTGTACAAGATAAAAAGCCTTTCAGTTTTCTTAACAAGAATCAGACGGCCAGGGTGCTGCTGGAACGCAGAGAATATGCCACTGTCTGTTCAAAGTACAGCTTAATGAGCCAGACTAAACACACTGGACAATAGAGCTGTGGGGGGAAAGGGCTTCTCGTGGATCTATGGATCAGCCGCAGCCTTAACATCTTAACTAGTTTCATTTTTCATCTTTACAAGTTCCATTTCCCCATTTTGTTGGTATAAACTGCATCTCAATGAGCAGACTTTCCTGCCTAGGTGATGGTATTGCGTGCCTTGAAAAAGGAGATTGTGGATTATGCTAGAAATAATTTCTGTGTTTCTTTTTTCTCTCATAGTCACGACCTATTCCCTCACACCTTACTTCAGCAGTTGCAGAGAGTATCCTGGCTTCCGCCTGTGAGAGTGAAAGCAGAAATGCTGCAAAAAGGATGCGGTTGGATAGACAGCAGGTACTGTGTTGTTTGGGGGTCTACCACATCCATATTTATAAATGCACCGGACTCATTTGCATAGGATGCAATGCAGAAGGGTGGTGCAATTCCTTATACATTTCTTGCTGGCAAGAATAATTAAAATACAGAATCATAGAAGCTGTAGTTCTTTAAATGACTACATGAGCATGTCTTTGTCTATATTTACATAAGCTGTATGAGGTTGTCTAGTGTATTTATAATGTCCAGCTGGAGAAAGTGATATATTTGCTTTTTAATGGTTGTAGATTTTGAGGGCACAGTGTGAAATCTGCATACTAGAATTAAAAGGAACAGAACATACAATATATATAATCTACATAAAATAACAGAAATAGTGCATGCATCCATGAGTCAGTGTGTTTATCTGTGCGCATATTCTTTCAAAATGTGTGTGCATTTGTAAATATAACTTGAAATAGTGTACATTTCTGAAAATACTGGTTGCCTGAAACACAAAAGTTATTGTGATATATAGCAAAATGCAGTCAATTAACTTACTACTGAGTTTTTAAAGCTCACATCAATATTTATTAAGTGATTATTCACCTACTATAGTGCGTGTTAGGATTTCATTATTTTTAATTTGTTGAGAATTGTTTGTTTTCTTTCAATTTTTTTAAAATTGAACTGGTAGCTCACTCCAGGCTTTGATTATTTAGTTGCTCCACAGATAACAGTAAATGTCTAACATTCTTATGGCAAAGACTATTATGTTTTACTTCTCTTCATAACTATCACAAAGTCAAATCTTAGTAATATCTCAGTTATATAACTCATATCCAAGCTATGCATCTGTGACGAATATTTTTTATGGAGAAGAACATTTTTTAAACGAATGTTTTCCTGTCCACTGAGTTCTTTCAGGTTGTGCCCTAACTGAATAAAGTATTCCTACTACTATCCCTTTGATGGTTTAGGATCTGAGAGTGGATATTGCTATTTTCTTTTGCTTTATTTTTTTGCTAGTATTTTCATTATTGTGGTACATTTGCCTTAAGATTTACAAATCACGTGGGATAGCGAAGCACCATAATGTTAAGTATGGCTTAGTTTAGAAGTAGCGCTCATTCACATTGTGTAGGTTTTATGTTCTCTGTGTTCTCTGATTGTTTAGTAACAATTTCAGTAACAATTTAGTGACAATTTTTAGTAACAATTTTTTTAAAAAGTGTTACAAAGTTGGTGTGCTTACCTCAAGGAGAGCTAGAAAAGACTTGTGCAAACGTCAGTGCAAACTAGGGACTCAATTTGTTCATCCAACCAGGGTGAGGCAGAGTTTCGAGTGATTTAAATGAGAATCCCATAATACTCTCCAGAGAGCTGTTGAAACACAAATGATTTTAAAACTGTAGATGTAACTCAAAAAGCATATATATTTTTTCTCTTTTATTTGTGGTATTACTATTACAGAAGGATTTGATAACAATTATCATTGAGGGGAGAGGTGTTTCTTTATTATAATTACAGAATTAGAAATCTGTAGGCAGAATGGCTCCAAATTGATCACCTTAATTAGACTTGTGATGTTAAAATAAGGAAGGTACCTAAAAAGAACAAGTGTTTGGTTTTGCTTCCTTCGACTCTGCCCTCTTTTTGGCAGTGAGTTCTGGGAACTCTGTGGAGAGAGTTACAAACAGCACCAGCCATTTGATTCAGCAAGCAGTAAATTAGGTAGCTTGATGGTGCTTGCAAAACTATTTGTGAATTCAGGATAGATTTGCTAAATAGTTTTGGCTGAAAAAAAAAAAGGGAATATGTGTTAGGTAGCTTCGTAAAATTTACAGTGAGGAATTTACCCTGCAGGGAGGAATAGTTCAGTCATTAGAGAAGTATAAAACCTTAGTTCTGGTCCTGGCTCCATTGGAATTTAATTATTTATTCCAAGTGTTTGACATTAACAAAGTACACTGAGAGCAAAGCATTCCATAATATTTCAGAGTGGTATATCTAACACACACTACTGTGCCCGGTTCTTATGCTGATATGGGCCTGTATCCTCACATCAAGGGAGAGTGCCTTAAGGTTCTATCCATCTCCTCTTGCTGTTTTTTCCTTTTATTTACTTTTAAATTTCCTTCATTTTTCTTATATATATCCAAGATTAAGTATTTTCATTGTTGTTTGGGGTTTTTTTGTTAAACAGAGTAAGGTTGAAAAAGTTCATCTCTAAAAAACCCCAGAAGACCCCCTAAAAAAGCTTTGTTTTCTTGTTGACATGTTTCTGCTTTTCCTTTTTAAATGTAAATTTACATAACTGGGCATTATACCAGTGGATGGACTCAGGCTTTGAGGATCCTTCAGTGAAAATTTGGGAGGAGGAAAGGGGAAATAAGATTTGGATAATGAAAATTGCCACTTCATGAATTATATCAAGAGATCTTCTAATGGAAGACAAGCGTTAGGCAGTCCTGGAAAGTAGGTTGTTAAGAGGATGTGGTAAGCACTCATTCAGTGCTTCCCCTCAGAGCCAAGCAGAAGCGTTGCATTAAAGCTACTTTACCCTTGCATGAAGCACAGTGGAGGTCTCTCTATTTTTTTTTTTTCTCCAGAGGGGTGATCTGCTTCAAAGTGAGATGTAATTTGCATCCCTACACCCAACTTTTTCCAGAATATTACTCATAAAACATGAATGTAGTAAGAACAAAGTATTATGCCCAATCGTGAGGCTAAGACAAAACTTCAGCAGCTTCCTGAACTCCTTTTCTTGTTTGGTTTGTGCTCCTTCCTCTTCTCCATTTCTCCTCCTCTCCCTGGCACAACAAGTCCCTGAGAAGGCAGTTCTTAGCATGTCGTATGTACATCCCAAGTCGAAGTCTGCACTTTGGTAAAGTAGTAAGAATCTCCAAACTAAGTATGCTTTTGCCTACAGTGCAGCTTTGATGAAAAACCCTCTCAATTATCAATCAGCAAAAATAAGCAGCTTAAAAGACAAAACTGTTGAGACTTTTGAGAGCTCATTTTTTCTTTTGAACTGATAGAATATTGGCCATGCTCATGAGTATTAGTTGTTTCTTTCACAAGTATTAAACGTGAAGGGTTGGCTTTATATACCTATAATCCAATGCACAGATTTGTTATCTCTTCAGAAGAAACCTCTCCAAGATGTGTGTGTGGCTGCACACACACGAATACTGCATCTTACAAATGACTTCCTAGAAGAATTCCTGATAGCTGCAGTGTTAATATACCCCTGATCTAGGGATATTGTTAAGTCTGATAAAGTTAAGTCCGGAACAGGAAGAAACCATCATTCTACCTATATGCCTTAAATTCCACATGTCTGATCTTTATATTTCTTAACTCAAGGCTGAAAATTCCTGCCTGCAAATAGTTTTAAAAAATAGTTTTAAAATAATTTTTAAAATAAGTTAATGAAAACTGATCTCACTAGCATCAGTTACTTATTTGAAAATTATTTTTTTATGACAATAACTTATTTCATAATGGGAAAATCAATGTGAATTTGTCTGTCAGGAAACCAGTAAGTACCCATAGTTTTGAAAATTGCAACAATAAAAGCATTGTCAGTTTCTGAGACTTCTCTAGAAGAAATATAAATGTGTTTACTAGGTCATGGTAGCTTGAACTATAATGCTTTGGCTGTCTGACCATGTTGGATGTTACTCAAGCACTTTCTTTAGCTTCAGTGCATTTTCATTATCTTGAGGTCAGGCTCTGTTGGATGGCCAGTAGCTTAAGTGCCAAGAAGTTATGTATTTGATACCTATTACCCATCTGAAGAGCTCTGTCGCATCTGTTTTTAATTCTGCCTGGCGGTAAAAATAATTTATTCCCTTGCACAAATTTTATATCTATATATAGATATATAAATATATAAAAATATATATAAT
>NW_009731996.1:0-11894 GCF_000703405.1 Apaloderma vittatum | reverse complement strand
CAACCCCTGACGTTCTGTGATTCTGTGAAAGAGGTAGTAAGCTAGCAAGGCTTTGAATCCTGCACTAGCAGTGCTGGCTTAGAGATTGCAAGCTACCGGACCTCAAAACCTCAGCTACAGCTTGAGACGGCAGTTAGCCCTGGGGAGAAAAAATTGTGAGCCAGCTCTCCCTGTCTTCTCCCTCCCCACTTCAACTGGGTCTTTCTTTTCCAGCACTTGCAGCACCAACATGCCCTTCCTTGCAGCACCAACATGCTGGCTGTTGCTGCAGAAGCTTTCACTATTGTTACATCATCAGCATTTTCTTCATCTACACCACGGCCATTCTGATCAATATATATATTAGCAAAACCTGAACGTGGTCAGCTGAAGGCGCCTCCATTTGCATATGTCCATATGTCCACTTGGTGTAGGATCTCCCAGCCTGCTCAGGCACATGGAAAATTCCTGAGACATGGCTCTGCGGACCATAGGTGATTGAGATGTTTCCTGTAGGGCATTTCTGTACTTCCTTGCTTCTCACGTGCTGTGGTTACACTGGCTGTGTGATCTTCAGGGCTTTCCACACAGCTTGCTTTGCCTGGAACCATAAGCCAACAGTGTTTTAACTCCTGACTTTTGGTTCAAGGGTTATGTTTTGCAAGTTACCCTCTGTGTCAGACCACCTTAGGAGTTACTTTGCATCCATTTACTCTAAGCTGTGGTTTTCCTCAAAGATTCCGGAGTGCTGACTGCAGTTAATCTTTCTGTGTGCCACGTGGCATTTGTGAGCTTTGAAAAATATCTGCAGTTGCATGTTACACCGACTAGCTGGAGGAGAAATAAGAGACCAGGTAATCCTGTTAGAAGAAACGCTACAGTTCAAACCCATGGTTCAGCTGTTAGGCAAAACAGGCACTGATGTGCTGTGCTCTTATGCTATGGTGGAACATTAGCCCTACACATAACACCTGAGGGCAGGGCACGGCATGGAAGGCATGTGTTTGTGCCAAACTTAACTTTGTCAGCCTTCAAGAAATCACCGTCTTTGGAGAGCCCTGAATTCTGCCAAGCCAGCGAGCTTGAGTTGGCTAGAGAACATACTGTATGAGAAAATGAGATATTCCATCTCTAGCTAATCTTATTTCCCCCATCTATATTGAACAATGGAAACATTCAGTGCAGAGTACTTTACCGTGACAGGGTTGTGGAATAAGAAAGCATTGAGACTTTTATTCATTTCCCTACCTGGGAGTTTTATGGGATAGTGCGTAAGTTAAAGCTCCTCAGGGGCAGCCGCTGTAGCTTGTACTCTGGTATTGACACTGGATTTGTGCAGTCATTTACTACAGCATTCCATAAAGCAAGCTGGGTAACCCCAGCATCCCATGGTACACACAGCACCTCAGGACATTTATGTAGAGACACACGCTGTGCCCTGCACCACGAGGGTGTTGTATGTACTGGCTGATATGGTGGCTTTCAGTACATGTTTTCATGCAGCTTTTCTTTCTCCAGGTATCTTTCTCTTTGTATCTAAAGTGCCTTAATTACCAGTATGAGATTGGGAGAGACAAGAGCTACAGTCAGATGGTCAACAGACTCTGAAACTGTTCCGTAACTCCCTGGCTAATACTTATGTCTCTTCTTGAAGGACCACTCTTGGGGCCATACAGGTGTAAGCTGGTTGTGGCCTGTGCTAATTCTCAGGATAATGAGCTGGTGGTTGTCTCACACACTTCTGTTTCCCCAGAGCAGTTCACCAAGAGACCTTCTAACATAGTAGGAATAACTCTGTGGAAAATGTTTGTATATATGGTATTTTCTAATTAATTTGGCCAAGAAGCTAGAAATTTTTCACCTTTAATGGATATTTTGGATATTGATCTCCGGAGCGGATATGCACGGAGGCTGAAACATAGGCTTCAGCATTCAAGTTAACAACAGCACCATTATCAACAGCAGGAAAGGTGGTGACCTCCAGAGACAGGCAGGACCCTAGGAGCTGTAAACCCAGGGCAAAGCTGTGGCATTTGCTGCCCTCAGAGCACTTTACCTCAGTTTATAAAGAGCTTAGGGTGGAAGCTGTTGCTGTGAATGCACAGCAGCATCACTAATGATTTTCAGGACCATTGTGGTCAGCCTTTCTCTAAGAGCAGGGGAAATAACGTAAGTGCTGTCATCTCCTTTCTTCTTCCCAGAGATGGCTGCCATTTGACATAATGGCAAATATTATCCTATCTGTTCATCTCTAAATTATAAAGGAAGTCTTTTCTCTTGCTGAGTTCTTACCTCGTACAGTATGTAACTGGTCATGGTCAGAATAACATCGAATGTTTTCTGCTCCTGCACAAATCATTTTTAGTGTTTGGTATACAAAGTTCCAGGCTTCAGGGAATGCCAAGTTCACAGTGCCCCATATAGCCATTAATACTTCCTTCCAAAATTTATTATTCTTTAATCTCTCCCATAATATATGAATTAGAGTCCCTAGTGGAAATTTCTCATTTTCCTGCATATATCATTTCAGTTTTTGAAATTCTACAGTGCTGTCATAGTTTAAGATTAATGTCACCCTTCTATTCCTTTGAGCAAGGACTGGATCCTAGCTCTGTTACTTAGCATTGTAGAAAGCTTATTTTAGCTATTCTGACTCAAATTTCCATTTTTATGGGTTAGCAGGAAGTCTTTTTGCTTTGGGGGACTGCTGCAATTTATGATCATGCTTGGAGAAAAGTAAAGCTTGGTCTCCCCATAGGTGCCCACTGTTTTGTAAGTGAAGAAAGTAGGATGTTGGGAGGGGAACATGAAAAATTCTGGAGCTTCAGAAGGTTTCCCTTAAGATTATTCATAAGCTGTCTGAGAAGGCAAAGCAAGGCGCTGGAAAGGGTTTTGTCAGTTGCTCCTTACAAGGCAGTCTGAGCTGGTTGAACACTTTTAAACTCTAAGCCAACTCCTTTGGTGATCATCTGTTAGTGCTCTAAGAGAGCCCTGTTACTGCAGAACAATAGATAAAAAATGGCTTATGGTTATTTTCAAATGTTGAAATGTATCTACTTTGAAGCCTGCTCCTGGAAATGGTTATATCTTAAGTGCACTCCACGTCCTGGTTAAACTCCGTGTAAACTCCATGGAAGAGTGAGGATTTGGCTTCTCTGTAGGTGCCTCTTTCAGGCTTTGGAGTTCTCTGTGCAGTGATCATCCAGGCAGGAATCAAAGGAATTGAACCTTAAGCAACACTTAGATAAATGTGTGTGTAGTTAGTGAAGTTAGGCTCTAATTTCATATTCACCAAGTGGGTGGGGTAGAAACTTTTCACTTCCAGAAGTGGTGAGCATACAGTCACGCATGTGAGGTTTGAAGTTGTCTCCCATCATTAGCGTGAAGAGGTGTGAAGATGTTGATGACAGGTAAAGGAACACAGAACTAGCATGTTTTCGACTGTCCAAGCATGCAGCCCCTTTCATAAAAATCCCTGTCATAAATAGATCGTGCTCCGTGTGACAGCAGTGATGTATTTTGCCCTCTGCCTTACTATAACACTGTTCCAGCATCGCACTTTCCTAAATTATTAGAAATCTTTTCTTTGTTAGTTCCCAGTCTATGATTATTTGTTGCCAGTTCATAACAATTTGTTCTTTAATCCTTCTGCTTATTCTTCTCCTTCCCTGATGTTTACCCAACAAATTATTGCTTTGTGCCTAGCCATGTTCTTTCTCAACCTTTGTTTTTCTAGACTCAAGAAATGTGGCTATTTTAGCAGACAGACCCAAGTTCGTCTGTGTTTGCTTCGGGCTGACTGTAACAAGCCAGCCCAGATGTGGATATGCGGATCCATATTCATGGAGAACAAGGTGGGAAAGAGCATTGAGAGGTCCCTCAGGTCATCCTCCACCCAAAGCCACCGGCCACGCTGACGCACAAATGTCTTGTAGCTCAGCCATGCTCAACAGAAGGCACAGTGTTCTTGCAGTGTGATCTGCTAAAGCAAGGGCCAAAGCCACACAGTTTATTGTCAGTTAAGGATTTTGGTTTTCTGTCCTGATTTTTTTCTGTCCCAGCAGTATCTACTGATAATGGATCCTGTTCCATACCTCAGGATTTCCTTCTGCCCAGTGACTTCCGTCTCAGGTCGACCAAGAACTAGGCTGAATCTGTTGCTGCTTTCTGTGCGAGCTGACTTAGACAGTTTCTCTCAAGGTAGATTATCCACCTGCTCAGGCATCCATCCAGCCTCTGCTGGGGCTGGATATCTGTGTGAATGGAACAGTCGTGTGGGTGCTGCAGCTTGCACTAATGTGGCAATCTGCCTTCCTACGAAGAGTGGGGGACTCTTCTGGAAAGTGCCAGCTGGCTGTTCAGGTTTCCTGTTGGCACAAACTTCCCATGTTGCCAGGGGAGTAGGGTGAGAGACCTTCAAGGGCCAGCAAAGCAAAGGGGGAAAAGCTGTGCTCGGTTCAACTTGCACAGACCAGAAAGGTGAACTAGAGAGTACAGCATAGCCTAGGGAGGATGCATGTACCTTAATAAATGAGTTTACAAGTGAGCAGTGAGCTGTACTGGGACTGCTGAGGAGAAGGACTGGTTAGGTCTGGCTGAGGATGTGGTGGTGGTAAAGCCAAGGTCAGGCAGATCTGAAATGCTATAGACTAGTGTGGCAATCTGCAGCGGAAAAATCCCTAGGAGGGTCACAGCTTCATTGGGGAGTTCTCTGCCGTGGATTGCCAGTCTGATCTCAGAAACACCTGTAGATGTCTCTTTTTATGTCCGCTCTGCCTTCAGCATCTTACTAATGCTAGGCTGTTTTCAGGCAAAGTCAGGCTGTGGCAGCATTTTTGGCTGGTGTCAGAGCAGCGCAGCTGTCATCACTGTTCTTATTTCTAGTAGTGTTTAGGGGACGATACCTTGGCCTTATAACTTGTGCCTTGCAAAACCTCCCTGCTCAGAGTGTAACTTAGTGGTTTTTATTGCAAAGTGTATTTTATGCTACTTTTCTTTCCCAAATGTTTCTGAGTGGTAGTGTTATTTAAAGGAGAAGGTGCCAGTGTCAGATAGGAGCGATGCAGATGAGACTCGTCCTTCTCTGGGAACTTCCTAGTGAAGATGGCTTTCTGGAGGAAAGCTGGGGTAAGACATTACTCCACTCTGAGGACTCATCCTCAGTGGGAGGCTACACAGCAGAAAAAATAAAACTCAGAAAACGCAGCTTTGAGAGACAGAAGGCAGTACAATCAATGGCAATAAAAATATGGAATAAAATACTTTGATAATGAAATATTTCAAAAGAAATCTCTTTTTAAAGGCCTCTAATCTACAAGATGTGCAAATGTTATTTATTGTGTGCAGGGAGATTGCAGACTAATTCACTAGAGTCATTGATGAAACAATTAAAGGTCACTGTTGAGGAACTGTGGAACTAAAAGAGAGACCTGCCTTGGGTGGAATGTCATTTATGTGTTTCTCCAAATTTATTAGGTTTTTTAGGGCCAGGAGAGAGATTACAGTTTTGTCTCTTGGGTCAGATGCGATTATATGGTACTGTACTCTAAACAGTTTATTACTCCCTGAACCATTTTAGCATGTGTTCTGAATCATGCAGGGAAAGGACAGGCAGATAATTTGAAAACCTTCATCAGACAGAATCCAGTAGCTGTCAGATCCGAACCAAGAACTGCATGTTTTTTCAATAACAGAGATTTGGGTAGCAGACTGAGAGATGGAACTTATTTCCCCTTCTTCATCTGACTTTACTGCACTCACAAAAGGGGTTGGTTACGGTATCAGGGAAGGCTGTTTTGTTTTCACGTGAGACAGGTAGGAGTCTGAGCAACTCTCCCAGCCAGACATTCCCCTCGGTCTAGTGAAAAGCCCGGATCGTGTTGGAGTCAGCCGTACTATTTGTAGTCCCACGTTACTCTGCTGCCTCACCTCTTAGAGTTTTATAGTTGCCGTCTTCCCCTGGTAGGTGAAGTAGTTCCAGGTTCTCATTTTGCCCTGCTATTTTGTCAGTCATTCACACCCCATGCTACTTGAGCAAGTAATGCACATGGACCATAAAGAGCAGCCTGTTTCTGCTTGTTCCGTCTCCTGCCCAGCAAAACCTTCTCTCATCTCAATTCCTCCGCAGTGCTGCTGATCTTACTGCTTCCCATCTCTCTCACTTTCCAGGGAGGATTGTAGAACTGTCCTTGTTTGCCGCAGGTTAGGATGAGCTTTCACAAGGGGAAAAGCTGCCTCACTCTTCCCATTCTACCTTCTCTACTCGCAACTATTGGATCTTCGTCACCAGATTTCCTGGGGATAGAGGCTTTCATTCATTACATATGGATGTGGCACTTGGGGACATGGTTTAGTGGTGGACTAGGCAGTGTCAGCCTTATGGCTGGACTCAATCTTAAAGGTCTTTGCCAGCCTAAATGGTTCTGTGATTCCTCCTGGTGCATCTAGCAGGAGAATCCCAATCACCATCCATAGATGTTTCCATGGTTGCTATTCTGAGGGAAAAGAAGAGGGAAATGTTTTTTCTTTCTACTTAGTGCCAGTTCCTTAATTTACTAAAAAATACTATTTGGGCATCATTATGACTTAAGGACTTCTAAATGAAAAGTTTCTCTTCCAGAAAGGGAAGTGCAGGTAACAGTGCTGTGTATTTGAAGAGATGGATTTGTTTCTAGGAAAGGAGGAAAATTAAGTCTTCTGGATCCTGAAAATGCCAAGGTGGCAGACATCAGGAAAAAAAAGTGTTTTAAACAAACAGGCAAACTGTGAAGAATTAAGTAATTTTGAAGCCAGCTCCCTTTCTGAAGCTGAAACTAAAAGAGACTGACAGCAGAAAGCACTATGTAGAATTTAAATAAGTGATCTGCCCCTCTTGTAAAAGCTGCTTTTCCCTGCTTGCTCATACGAACTTCCTACATGCCACCAGCTGCAAGTGTAATCCTGCTTCTGATCCCATTTGACTGCACACGCTGAGCAGTAGGGACTTCATCTCATTGTAAATCACCAGGAAGTACTTAAGCAGCGTTCCACAGTAATGCGCAGCACTGTACTTGTTATTTGTGTATACGGTTTATGTGCACAAATAGTTGCTTTCAGTTGTATATTTGTGGCTTCTTTTTAAATTCCTTGCTTTCAGCAATGTAGAATATAATGAGAGGTAACTGGAATTGTTCATAGGCTTTTGTGCCCAAAGCAGCTGAGACTCCCATACGAATAAGATGAGTTTGTTAATTGCCAGTTTGCTTTAATGTAATGATTCAGAAACTTAATCTGGTGTTGAAATATTTATTCTACTACTGATATTCCATTACTCTTTATTGGGTTTTATGCATAAACTACCCAAAGTAAAAAAAAAAAATTATATTTTACATAAAACGTGCAAATGTATATATATTTATACATACATATTTTATTTATAGATAAGCAATGATGTTAATGAGGCCATCAGATAATAACATTAAAGTGGGCAGCTAGGCAGCAATCCCCATCTTGCGTGCAAGTGGTCACACGTTCAGGCGGGACAGTCAGTGGTTTTCCTCAACACTCAAAGGGATCCGAGGGAGTGCAGAAGAAGACTCGACCTGAGCCTTGCTAGAAGACATAAAGGGCACAGGAATAACATTTCCAGGTTGGTTTCTGTCTTTGGTGCAAAGCATCTAGGCATTTGGCGCAGACTTGAATGAGAGCCGTAGGAAAGGAGAGCACCCCAGCCCCTGCTCATCACACAGAGCGTGGCTGTGCGCTTTGCGGGGCGATGAGGCGGGGGGACCCCCACCTGCAGAACGTGCCCGTGTCCAGGCCGTTCTGAAGTTCTTTTTTCCTCATTCCTCTGCTTAAACTCTAAGTCAAATACACTGAAGGTGCAGCAATACAGATATGGAGGCGTTTTCTGACTGTAGCTGAAGGTTCGATGCCTGAACGAGAAGAACCTATATCTATATGGGCTGGCGGTTTTGGTGGCATTTAGACTATAAATTATGCATGATTGAAATGAAGTGTATTTTAGTAGCAGATAGCTGAAAAGCCTTGCAATGTACTCCTAATTCAGTGGCATTGCCTTGAGCTACTCTGAGGCTCCTTTTCTAAACTCAGACATTAGCACAAAGCACACCTCTGACTGCAGGCATTTAAAGATCAACAAGGGCCAAAAAAGCTTTTAAGATCCAATGAAACCAGGAAAACAACCATGTTGCCTTTCAGTGTCAGGTTAGATTGCCTTCTTACGAGTGCAGCTATTTCAGGTACAGAGTGCTTAGTGGTTTGGGTCTTGTTGTATGGAGAAAGTGTTCCCCAGAAAACATCTGTTTCTTTCACCTGCAAACCGCAATGTGCTGTGAAAAGGCAGGACTGTAGCCACAGAGACCCAGGGGGACAACGGAAATCTGGCTCAAAGGGATGAGCATGGTTTTCTGAAACATGGTATCAAGAAGAGCACTTAAAAGGAGAGAATGCTTTTAGAGCGCACGACACACCACAAATTGGGCAGGTCAGGTTGCTTGGAAGCTTGAAATTCTTCCTGGGTTGCCGATACACTTTTCTTAGCAGCAATATTTGCCTTCTGTTCAGAATTGCAACGAGAGTTTGTTATTTATTTTATTTCAGCCACTGTAAAATGTTCTGCTCTTCTGTAAGGTCACGGAAAATCCTACTGCCATCTTCAGCCTCTAAATTCTCTAACTGCAGTATAGCTCCTGCTTTCCCTTTCGTGGTCAGGTTTTCATTTTTATCTCACCATTACTGCAGTTCAGGTGTAGCTCTCCTGTCTGTACAACAAGTGCAGTACTACGCCCTTGACTTGTAAAAGTCTTCATAGTGTTTTAAGCCAACAGATAACGTAGTGTTAATGGTATGCTATGTATTACGTATGTATATGTAACATACAACAAAATAACTCCTCATTCCGAATTTAAAAAGTACATTGTTTTAGAAGTAGGAGTTTACACATTAAAACTACATGGATTTACAGCTGCTAGAGAGCTGACTTGCCTGGCTCTGTGGTTTGTTTCCCCCAGCAGCACTTGTGCTGAGCTGAAGAGGCGTTTGCACTTGTTTTGGTAAACTTGTGTGGCTTTTATCGGCCGTGTCATCCAAGGTAGAACAGGACGAGTTCTAGCCATTCTTCTGGAAACAGTCTCTGGGAAGATCACGGAGCACGTTTTCTTTAAAACCCAGAATTCCTGGGCTGGTGCCATACAGAACAGCAACAAATGATAATCCCTGTTTTGGCTGCAGCTGGGGAGTGGGTGGGGGCTGTAGTGTGTCACTAGATCACACCAGGTCTTCTGGCCCGGAAGTGCACAGAACAGCAGTGCTGTGAGCACGCAGGGCACAGGAGAGCCTTTCATGGCGTGGAGTTTCAGCCCTTCAAATCCAGTGGTTGTCCTACACCGCCTTTTTGTTCTTTCAGAGGATGACATGAATAACTACATCAGTCGATACTACAATGAGCCTAGCAGTGGTAAGTTTTGCCTGAAAGTGTAAATGTGAACTACATTTTTGCATTGCACCGTGTGCTGTAAACCAGGTGAGACTGAATGCTGATGTAGATCCGTCCTGGAAATGAAAGGCACCGTGGCAGCTCTTGGTTTGCTCCATGGAAGCTTGCAGCCAAACAGTAATTCTCTAAAAGCTGAAGGGCCCCATAATGCTCCTGATAAGGTACTCCTAATAGTTTGGAGATCTGGGAGAGGTTAATTCCCCCGAGTTAGGCTGTCCGGTCTGCAGAGCAGTTCAGATGGACCTGAGAATGAACAGTGCACACAAAATAAATGAAGAGAAAAGCAGCGGGGAGTTAGCTGAGCCCAGCCCCATGCTGCGAACCTTTCAGAGAGGTTAAACTGAACGGTAGGAAACGTCAGCGGCCAGCACGGTCTGTGACCCGAGCTCAGCCTTCAAATGGATGTCCCGGGCTGGCAGGCCCCACGCTGCGGCGCAGCCCGAGCCAGGGTCGGGGGGTTCTGGGTGCTGGGCCCTGACTGCCGACAGCGCTGGGCAGGGATGTACACACGCACACACACAAACACACACTCATGTATGTCGCACGTCTTTTTTATTTGTAGTGGGTGTGCATATGTATAATGTATTACATATGTGTATCGCTATATATACATGGGGATATACAAAAAAAGATGGTTTTCTACATATACATGTACATATAATATATAGAAGATATGGATATATACATGTACATGTAAGTACGAGGTATTATATGCATATATCTCATATATCCCTATATATAGGAGGTATACACACAGTGAAATACATATGTAAAAACACATATAACTGTATATGGATGTGACTATGTAATTTACTCATATATTACATTATTTATAAAACGTGTGTTTATATATGTGTATGCATATAAATCTGTAATATTGTATGTGTATCCCACGTGAATACACACAAACCCAGATACACATGCATATGTAAAAAGGTGTAAGTAAAAATATGTACATGTATGTGTATAATGTATCAGATGTGTCTCTCCAAACATACATACATCCCCGTGTGTGTATATATATGAGGATTTATATACATATGAAGCTATGTGTGTGATTATGTATATACATATATGTTTATATATGTATATACATGTCTATATATACATATAAGGATGTGTGTGAAAGGCAGATGTGTGTGAAAGGCTATGTCTGTGTATATAAATATATATAGAAATATAAAAAATATATAAAGATATATATAAAGGGGTGAGGTGTGTCACAGGAGATACAGTCTCATTATAGACATAAAAATGTGTCTATGTAGCATATATTTATATTCCTATATATGCATACACACATAAGGCTATAGATACATATATAAAAATGTATATGTAATGTAAGAATAAATAGAAATGTGTGTAAACATATGGTTGTAAATATATGTAAATATATGTGTATAATGTATTATACATGTATATCCGTGTAGATACATTGCTACATTAATATACATGGGATGATACAGGTATGCTTATTAAAGATGCCTTCTGTTTTTTCATGTATGTGTGTATATATATGTAATATGCATGTGTGACAGTGCCTGTATATATATGTAGTTTGTCTGTATTATGAAAAATATGAATGTATATGTGTGTATAGAGGTATGAATGTGTGTGTATATGTAGATATAATGTATTAGGTATATCTAATCCATACATGCATATAGATATTTGTAAGGATATGTCTCAGTAGGTGTGTATCTTTATATAGGCTTTTGTGCGTATAAAAGGGAGGGGGTAGTGTATGTATATATAGCTGTATATACATAGATAGGTTGTTGTGTATCATAAAGACAGATTAAATGGTGTGTGACTGGACTTAGATTCACGTGTTCTACGTGTATCTATATACACATATAGTAATCATAATGTATTGTATATGCCTATCCCCATATATATAAAGCTAGATACAGATATGTATGCGAGGAAATGTAATTTTGTGTAATATATATAGAAAGTGTGGTTTGCTATGTATTTATTACATATAATCTGGAAATACCTGTGTATGTATATCATTACGTATCTGTATAGAATCATAGAATCATAAAGGTTGGAAAGGACTTTTAAGATCATCAAGTCCAACCTACAGCCCTACACCACCCTAACGCTGAACCATCTCCTCAAGTGCTACATCCAGCTGTTTTTTAAACACAGCCAGGGATGGTGACTCCACCGCCTCCTTTGGCAGCCCATTCCAGTGCTTCACCACCCTTTCGGTGAAGAAGTTTTTCCTAATATCCAAAGAAGTTTTTCCTAATATCCAAGGGGGCTGTGTATGATAGCAATTGTGTTAGCGTATTCCATCTGATGACAGGGAACCATATGTGGGGAACTATATATGTGAGGGACTGCTATAGTGTGTGTATGTATATATATATAGATTTTTTTAATATATATATCTCAAGTATCTTTGCATATA
>NW_009731995.1:543-772 GCF_000703405.1 Apaloderma vittatum | reverse complement strand
ACCCCAAAACACGTCCCGTTGGACAAATCCAACCCCAAACCACATCTCGTTAGACGAATCCATCCCAAAACACATCCCGAATCCCTCCCAAACCACGTCCCATCGGGCGAATCCACCCCAAACCACGTCCCGTTGGAGGAATTCACCCCCAACCTGCCCCCGACCCTCCTACCTGGGACATTCCCTCCATGTCGAGCTGGACGAGCTCGGCCTGGTTGACCTGGAGCAG
>NW_009731995.1:0-206 GCF_000703405.1 Apaloderma vittatum | reverse complement strand
GAGGGTGTTTTTTTGGGGGGTGGTACCTGCAGGAGGTACTCGAACTGGTAGATGCAGAGCCCCAGCTCGGCCATGCTGGGTTTGAAGAGCTCCCGTAAGCGATATTCCTGCATGAGCCGCACGAAAACGCAGAAGGCTTCTTCCTCGGGCATCTGGAGGAATAAAAAAAAGACACAAATCCACCTTAAAATTAAAAAAAAAGACAC
>NW_009731994.1:0-2158 GCF_000703405.1 Apaloderma vittatum | reverse complement strand
CGTGACCGTGGGTTCCCTCCCCTCATCCCGGTGCGCTCGGCCCGCAGGGAGAAGTACCCCTAAAGCGGTAAAGGCTTTTTTCAGTTTAAAACTGTGCGAATTTCTTTTTTTTTTTTAAGAAATATGGTCTTGGAAAGTGGTGCCTTGACTTCTATGTACTTGGTTTGTGACAAAAAAAAAAAAATAGGGTCTTTGGGCCCTGTAACTGATCATATTCCTGTGCTGAAAACAGCAGGGGCAGAAACAATCTGCCTGAGCCTTTTTTTCTTTTTTTTAATTGACTGAGAGATTTTCTGTACTAAAACTAAGAGGCTCTCACAGCCCCACATAAGCTGTAAACCATTTTATGGGTGAGTGCTAAGCTAAGAATACGTATTTTGGTTGGGAAACGTCGAAATCGCATGTGTCACCAGCTCTGCTGTGGCTGTGTTACCCAGAGCACGGCGCGTGGGGCCAGCCCGGGGCAGCAGCTGAAGAGCACCTTTGGACAAGTCTGGCCAGTAAAAACCAGTAACTCGTAGGCACACACAGAACACGCGTGTTCAGAAACAGCGCCGGGTCCTGGCAGCTGGGGCTGGTCGGCACAAAACCTGCCTGCGCGACACGGCTGGGGTGCAGCTACTGCTCCGGTCGTGTGAGACTGACACCACCACCTCAGGCACCGTGCTCAGGTACTCTGCTCAGATTTTTGGGCTGGTCTCTTCTGCTTTTTCACCCAGGAAATTCCCCGTTCCTGCGTGTTGGGGATGCCGGGAATGTAACCATACACACGGCTCAGCATCTGGTTCCTTCGTTTTGTTGCACACTTGCACAGACGACACGTAATTTATCCAATTCTATATCAAGTAGAGAAAGAGTGCAGTTTCTGTTGCACTGCAAAAGCTTGCTCTTTCTGCAAGTATTTTTTGCCTGTAATGGTCAATAACCATGAAAACTGAAGTAGTTCTGCTCGAGATGAGCTTCCATTACACCCCTAACTGATCTTGTTTGTTGCTGGTGCTTCCCAGTATGCCCATTAATTTTACATCTTCTGTTCTGTTTAATTTTCTTCGTTGCCTACCAAATCTCCTAAATGTATCCTTTGGTGGTTTTTTATGCTGCATAGAAGGAACATTCTGTATCACATCTGCATACGGATTGCCAGTTGCCCTAATCTTTGTGTCACTCACTCTATTCCTCTGTAATTGAAGGTTTTCAATAACTGGCAGTTCGGCTCTCTGAGGCAATGTTGGTATGTGTACAATCATTTAAAATTCTACTGCTTTTTTTCTTTTTTTCTGGTTAGGTGACTTGAAAAATACTGTGCTGCTACTATAATGTTCCTGCCTGAAGCCTCTCCAGCCGTGATCCACGCTGCCTGCGTGGCATTTGGAGGTTCCTCCAGAAGCCCCGTTCAGTTGTGCCGTAAATACGCTGGTTAATATTACGCTGTCTCTGGTTCTGAAGGCCCTGACGATTACAACTGCCAGTCCTCGGGTTTTAGTGGTGCGGGTGCAAATTTTAGCAATTTAAATGCACTTTGGACTTTGATTAACGCCTTGTTTTCCTTTACCACTTGACCAGACACTAGTCACTGCACACAGCCACAGGCAGGGACCTAAGGCAAGAAGATCCCTGCTCAAGGCAGGCTTCTGTTCCTCCGGCAGCTTTTATTTCTAAACACTGGTACTCTGACTCAAAGTTTATGCATGTGATTTACCTTTATTTACTTACAGTGAGTACTGATGACTACTTATATTCGTCAATGTAAGAGAACTGACTTCTGAAGAGTAACAACTAAGTAGGGATGGTGAAGCTTTGCAAAACGCCGTCCAAAAATGAGGAGGGAGACACAACACCCATCCCTTTGGGGTGCTTTGGTTTCCTCAGCTCCCAAGGGCGGCTCAAGGCCTCAGCAGATAGAAAGGGAACCACGCTGGCAAGGAGGATGCTGGCAACTCGAGAGGAAAGCCTAGCCCCTCCCCACAGGGAATTGGGACGAGATAGCGGGAACCCTGCCAGTGGTGACGGCCATCTCGCCCTGCTTCATCTCGGTGACGGGCGAGAGAAGCAACCTGCTTGCGGAAAGGCGTGCGGGGATCTGTGCGGCTCCGGAACCAACGGCCCGCAAGCCCAACGACAACCGGCTCCCTCCCCTTCCCAGGGATCAAGCACCGCC
>NW_009731993.1:349-586 GCF_000703405.1 Apaloderma vittatum | reverse complement strand
TGTCACTCCTGACTCCACGGCTAAGTTAGCAGAAGTCTGCTAGCAGCACTCAGAAGGAGAGGTGTTTGAAGCGGGCTCTTCTGCAGTGCAGGGCTGTAATTTGCTGAAGGAGGCAAAGAACATCCTTCGATCTAAGTAGGGCTTTTAGTGTGCTCATTGATGAGTGAAAGTCGCCACACATGTCATGCTAAAGGCAGTTGTTGGGTTACTAACAGGACACAACGTCTTTCAAACATA
>NW_009731993.1:0-205 GCF_000703405.1 Apaloderma vittatum | reverse complement strand
ATCCTATTAATTAAAACGTTAACCTGATTGGGTAGAAAGCTCTGTCCCAACAGGCGAGTCTTCTTCATAATAACCTACTCTCAGAGATAATGATGTAAAAGACTCCCCCGTCTGCGGCGGCTGCTGGTTGATGGGTCCGGAAATCTCTTGAAGGTGAATCCAAGCAAGATAAACGGTGGAAGCGGCTCCGCTGGCAGCGCACAAT
>NW_009731992.1:963-24958 GCF_000703405.1 Apaloderma vittatum | reverse complement strand
TTTCTAAAAGTATATTTCATTAAAGCTCTTATGTTAAAACTTGGTTACATAACCTTGTTTATTGGCTTATCTTAAAAAAAGCAAAAGTAAGAGCAAGCGTTAATAGGACATCTGGCTGGTTTTATCAGCTTAGTTTCAGCCAAGAGGACCACCAAGAGAGCTCTCAACCACTAAGTGATGGCCAGCTAATCACTTTAGCTGGCTTTCAGACCAGGCAAACATGCTTTAAGCCAGTCAAGGGGCTGTACTGGCCAAACAGGTTCTTTATTGACCTGAAGGGTTCATCTATCACTCTGAACCAGCACAGTTCAATAGCTTTCATCTGCTTCCCAGCGTGCGGCTTTTACAGGAAAAGCCAATACGGCTCAGGAAGCACAATTAGCATCTCCAACGTAGCTGATTCATGTATCAGATGCAGTAGTTACAGCATGAAGTCTAGTGCCCGCATATATTTGCAAGAGGACCATCTGAAAACCAGCTTCATTCATAACTGTCATCAGAACTTGCTTGTTCTCGTGCTTCACAAACTTATCGGTAAGAACCGTGTCTGTCTTTGGCGCTTGCTGAGTAGCGAATTAACAATGGTAGCTCCTGTTTCTTGCTGATTCAGAGCCTTGAAACTTTCAGAGAGGTTGAGCAGAAGCAACATATTTATCTGAATAAAGTGCGACCATGAAGATAAACCTTGTTAAATGCAATAAATACAACAGGAGGGAAAAAAAAAAAGAAAAGAGAAAAGAGCCCGGGAGTTTTTGGTTAAAGGCATTTGTGGCGCCGCGCTATCACACCAGTGCAATGTCAGTAAGCCTCAGATACCAGGCCAAGGATCCCTCAGTTTTAACAAGAAGATGGTAAAGATCTGCCAGCCCAGGTGCTGTTATCAGAATGTTCCCAGGCACAGCAAGATGATAAGTGGTCCAGCAAGCAGCGAAAGCAAAAAGCAGCTCTAACAAGCACTAGACTCCAATACACAGCAAGGCAGGCAAGCCCCATGGCAGGCACAGGAGCCTGCCCATTAATAGCTAAACAGCAACAACAGCTCTGTATTTATTTGATCAAGCACATTCCAACCAAATCTGTCATTATCTCCAACCCATCAAGCCCCACGATGGGCACCAAGAAGGGCTGTTGGGGCTTAACCCCAGCCGGCAACTCAGCCGCAGGCAGCCGCTCGCTCGCTGCCCTGCAGTGGGATAGGGGAGAGAATCAGAAGGGTCAGAGTGAGAAAATTTGTGGGTCGAGGTAAAGAGTTTAACAGGTAAAGCAAAAGTCACCACATGCAGGCAAAGCAAAATAAGGAATTCGTTCACCACCTCCCATGGCAGGCAGGTGTCCAGCCACCTCCAGGAAAGCAGGGCTCCTGCGCAGGTAACGGTGACTTGGGAAGACAAATACCCTCACTCCAAATGTGTGTCCCCTCTCCCTTCCTTCTCCTTCCCCAGCTTTAGATGCTGAGCACCATGTGGTACGATGTGGGACAGCCCTTTGGTCAGTCGGGGTCAGCTGTCCCAGTCGTGTTCCCTCCCAACTTCTTGGGCAGCCCTCACACCACTCGCTGCCAATCACCACTTCCTTTCCTCTTCTCCTCCTCCTCCTCCCAGCCTTCCTCACCCTCGTTCAGAACCAGAACTCACCCCAAACCAAATCCTCCCTTGGAGACTTGTCCTTCCCCCTGATAGAAGTGCCAACACCTCACAGAAACCACCAACTCCACCTCTGCAGATACCGATGTTTAGGTTCCACAACCACCGAGCAACAGCTCCCTCAAAGGCAGAGCACAACAAATAACCCTACTCTAACGGGAAGCAAGCTGATAAAACAAAATGGATCACTCTCCTTGATGGATTTTGGCCAAAAAGCTGAGCGGTGAGTGCTTCATACAGGACTGTAGGTACACAGCATTCCCACAGCAATGCAAGACAATGATAGGAAGACACAAACTCTATCCAACGAGCACCTCCCAGAGGAAGCTCTGCTTGATACAGTGCTCACACACATGGTAAGTCTCCTTGAGCAGAGGAGGAAAAAGCAGACATTTCATCCACGCCGGCAGGAGTGGCAATTCTGACACCCGTTCTGCTTCTGCGAGAGGTCCCTGAGCTCAGAGCTATTTCACAACTCAGATAAGTGCTAGAAGGGACAGATAAAACAACCCAACAAAACCAGACTGTGCAACTATGGAGATCAAATAAGATGTTAGAGGAGAATCAGGGACTGGCTGCTCTTTTCCCATCTCTAGAGTGTGCCTGAAGAGATATCTAGGAAAAAAAAAACAACAAACCAACACAAAAAAACAACAAGAAGAAAACAAAAGCAAAACTTGATTTACCAGCATTGACACAGGTCAGTGGTTTTATCCCTCGCTGGACACTTGAACTAGACTTATCTTCAGTAATTTCTTATGAACTGATGTTTCTATTCACATCCTCCAGGAATTTTTAGGCCTGACTTTGGAGAGAAATATTAAATGCAAGGTGCTTTCTCCACCTACGTTTAGGGCTCCCAGATAAAAAAGCAGAGCTTTACAACATGTCACAGCTACTTGCTGCTCTACCAACACCCACCTGCAGCCTCTGGGAGCTCCTCTGCACCCATTGCAAGTTGTGGCAACCACTACGCTACCCAGCAGCAAGCTCCAGCCACTCATGCCAGGGCTTGTGTTTTTCACACAAGGGCACAGGGCCTCAAGAGCAACACGGTGCCCCCTCTTCCGTCTCTCTTCCCCTTCATGAGGGTGACAAGGCCATGTTCTCTCCTGCATGAGCTCATCTCTCAAGCTAGAGAGCCAGATGGCACATCAGTGAGGGCGGCGATCCAAGCTTTCGTTGGTAAAGCTTTACCCCTTGCAGTGGACAGTACAAATATAAACACACGAAAGGATTCTGATTGTTCAGGAAGGAGCTTTTTAGAGAGCTAGCAAAAAAAAAGGGGGGGAAAAAAAAAAAGTAAAGCTGAAGATCCACAGGCTGTCGAGGCTGGAGGCTGGGCTGCAGCAGGGGCCGTGTTGATAGGCAGCAAGTTATCAGCAGACAAGCGATCTTGAAGCTTTTCAAGTTAGTGGAAAAAGAGATAAACCAGCAGCAGAAGAAGGATTGCTCAAAGAAGTTGAGAGGCAAGAGGGATTTTAACCTCCAGATCCCCTGCAGAGTCAGGAAGTCGCAAGGGAGGGAGGATGCAACCGCCAGACATCCCACAAGGAATATTTATAGAAAAAGAAACAAGGGCAGTTACGCTTTGAGTACAGCGGGCATCTGCTGCCACAGCAGCTCCGGTAATTAACGTGCCGCTCTTGGGACACCTGGCAGAGGTTTAGAGCCATAACTCACCCAAAGCACATTGCTGGCACTAAGGAGCCCTCACCCACCTTTCTCCGCAGCCCTTTAAGGCAGGGAGGAGGTATCCTCCAGGAACCAAGACCTCAGCTGCTGCCCGGCTGGTTTTGCTGGCAAAGCAAGTGGCATTTCACCCACCCACATCCACGGTATCCTTTAAGCCAGATGCTGCCTCTCCTAGTTCTTGTGCTGCAGCACTCCCAGAGCTGCTTCTGAAATGGAAAACCTTCAGCAAGAGACAGAAAGAATCACCCGCATCCCCAAAGCTACGGACTTCAGTGGATCCACGTATGATCTAGAGGTTTCAAAGGCTCTAGAGTAGCACCAGATTTTGTTTTTCACTGCCCATCCAGCAAACAAGTGTGCTTCTCCCAGCTGATGTCCTTGCAAGCTCTGATCTTGCTGGGCATCCAGCTCACCAAGGACCAGCAGTCCTCACGTGCAGCTCTGGAAGGTCACAGCAGAAGCAGCACGTGGACAACAAGGCAGTACCGGAGGATGCTGTTCTCTTCTTCCCACCCTGAGTCGGGGCCGCACTCCATTTCTGGACCTGGCCCATCTCTGAGAACCAGGAACTTTCCACTTTGGAAAGAACACCCTGGAAAACCAGTTCTTCCTCCTCTTAAAGTGAAGAAATCCAGGCACAAAGTGTTTTCAGAAAGTCATTCGGAGCAAGGATTGCAGTCCCTGGCACACCTGGGGTGCGCAGGATCACAGCCAGCGGCAAGCTTGCTCTCTCTGGGGTAAATACACTTCCATTATCATTTTTCACAACCAGAGAAAGATAGAGGCCAGCAACAACCCCGAGGTGACTGGCATCTAATTTTTCATCATCGGAGTATTTATGGCGCAGCCATTTGCAGCGTCTCGTAATCACTTTACCGCCTCCTTGACCCCTGGCTCCCCCTTATCCTGCATCTCCTAATTGCATCGGAACAAGCAGAAGGAAAGTCGCAAAGTGGATGGATGCAGGAGAGCTGCACGGTTGGTTTGCCGCGCTTGGAAGGACAGCAGAGGAGCTGCAGAGCCAGGTCTGGCTGTATCCCCACCACCACCAGCTTGCTTTGACCTCCCACAGGCTACGAAGCAGGGACCTTCCTCCTCCCTGATCCTGGGTAGCCCTGAGGAGCCACCCGCCCCCCCAGTTTATGAGCTCGGGTGTGAGAGATTGAGTTCTCTCCAACAAAGCATGAAGGCATAAGTATTATATACACAGGCACTGCCCATGATTCCTGCATATTCATATCCTCTCCTGGCAGGGTATTGGCAACTCCGATAATATTTATATTGACTATAAAAACCCCTGGGTTAGACAGCACAAAGCGAGGGAGCCGGGGACGCGGATGCTCAGAACACCCTGAAAACATATCAAGCCACAAACTGCCAGGGCTGGGAGGTACTTGGGTTCAGCAAGGATGACTGTTCCTGATGGCCACTAACCCCTCGTCTGCCACCACACAAACGGTGCCTCCGCCACTTCATTCTTCCTCTACTTTTTCCCCTACAAATGTCTCGGGGCACGATTCCTCAGCTGCCTGGAGGATGTAGTTTCAGGGACAGAATTATCATCCCCTTCAGGCAGGAGTTGCCCGAGGGAAAGGAAATGTCCCACACTTTGTAACTGCTCTGCAGCAGCAAAAGCAAGAGATAAAGCCTTGCTGCCTGGGGCTAGCGGGTGCTCTGCTTGCTCCCAGCCTCCTCCTCTGCCTTCCCTGTACAGTGCACACACCAAACTGGTGCAACAGGCTTCAGAGATCAGCTCTGCCTGAGAGCATTATACCGACTTCAACTTACAAGATAAATCCCAGCTGCATTATTTGTATTTATAGTCCTGCTTAGAGAAGCATGAGCCACGTGTGGGATTTGCTGATGTAGTCCAAAAATCCACATTTTTGGACAAGAGCGTCAGTGATCTCACCAGACATAAAGTGCAATTTAGGAAGATGTTAAGAAGTCACAGACTTATTTAGGAGTAAAGAGAGATACCAGTCTGTCCAGAGCTCTTTCCCCCCATAGCCTCTGGTAATGTTCAGAGAGGCATAATCGCACAGTTCGGCAACCCTGGTGCTTTCTACCTGTATATTAAGGACTTAGTGACAATTTCAGGGTAGGAGAGCTTGAGATTGCCGTCTTACTCGATGAAAACGCTGACGTGAATCAGGCAGGCAGCAAGGTCAGACCTCTGTTTAAAAACAAAACTGGTGTTAAAGCACCAGGTAAAATACTGGAAAATACGCTGTTGGGAAAAAGGCTTGTATTGCATCTCTCAGGGGAGGGCTTAGCTGACTTAACAGGTCTTCTCCAACTCTGGTTTCTAGGATGCTGACACTCCCACTGCACAAAATTACACTGCACAGGGGAAACGCATTTATTACTTATTTTCTACAAGTGTTCCCAAAAATGAAAGATCGGTGCACCCGCTGGAACAGTCTAGTCCAAGAAAGGAATTTTAAAAGGCCCTTTTTAAACCTTTACAACTTGGTGTAGTGAGCGGGTGATCACAGTTATCGGTTCTGACACCTGCCTTGTTTGGGAGAGATTGGTCTCCAGTATCAAGGAAGAAGAGTGTCAGCCTCGGTGCCTTGCTGCCCAAGTGAGCTTACTCCAGAGGACAGGGGTTTTTTTAAGAAAAGCAGCAGCACGGCCTCTCGGCCTTGCCAGGGTGGCTTTGATGGCAGCAGTGGCTGTCATCTGAGCCCCATAAACACCATTGGCGAGTTCGTAACTTTTGGAAATGCACAAAAGCAAACAGATATATCTAGAGCCAATTCTTCACTCAGTTTTGTTTACCTGGTTACTTCCAAAGCTTGCACCCACCATCCATCATCACATAAGCCCAACCAAGCATTAAAGCGTGCAGGACACTCTTCTACGGAGAAGCCAAGTGGATCTGAGCTCACCAGTGGCCTCTGCCCATCACACCATCACCTTGCTTCTCTTAAGGGCAGCACATCTGCGATTCTGTGATGTGACCCAGCATACAACCAGCAGCGGAGCCCACTTCCCCTCCACACAGTCCCTGCCAGCCAGCCGGAGGCAGCACGGGGGAAGGACTGGCTCTTTGGAAAAGCTCAGCATCCAGTTGGCGGCAAAACCCAAGCTCTGCTTCAGGAAAATTAAAAACACACTTCTAATTGTGAAGAGGACAGACAGCTCTGTGCAGAACACACACCCCAGTCCCCTGCGCTATTGATTTTCCCGTGAAAAGAGACAAGCTAATCCTGTAAAGTTTGTTGTTTCAATCCATGGTCTTGCAGTTGCTTCGCTATTGTACCGAAGGCTGACTCTCCTCCCCAGCCCGGGCAGCAGGGAGCCCTGCCTGCTTCTTGGCTGAGATTTCTTTTACTAAAAATGCAATCGGTTACAAGGAAAGCAAGAAAAATCACACCCCAGAAGCTGAACTCCAGCTCTCAGGTCACTAGTACGAGTTTATATTTCACTTCCACAGCACTGCACTTGTCTGCCTCTCCTCCTGCCAGGTCAGGAAAAACCTCTTATTCACAGGCCAGTTATTATCTGCAGTTCCCTTTGCATTAGGAAGCACGAGGGGTGTGGGAAACTCCAAAAGAGCTAGTTTATCTGTTTCAGGCATATGACAAGTGAGCAATCAAAAGAATTTATTGACAGGCCCACAGAAGAAAAATGGACCAGGATGAAGGAGGCACGATTTATGCCATATTAACAAGGCTGTGTGCCAATTGCAACCTTATTAGTTTCACAATAAAAAAAAAGCTGAAAACTGCCTTCCCATCCCACATCCAGACGGCATTAATTTTAAACTAACTCTGCTCCTGTCCTCCTTCAACCACTTCAGAGCAGAGCAGCAACTTAACTGACCTTACTTTTTGGAAGCTGACTAGATGAGAGGCATGAGAAGACTCTAATCAGCCCCTGAGACTGGGCTTTCAGCCAAGCAAAGCTGTATTTCAGAGGCACCTGTAACAAACAGTTAGGGCTATTGATATTTATGCTTAATGCAGTACTAATTCCTCTCCTGCCACGGCAATGTCTCAAAGCTCAGGTGCCTGCACATACAGAAATGGTGTAACATTCTGGACCCTCGAGAGGCTTTTCCCTGTTTTGAAGGCTTTCAGAATTGCATCTATGCATAAAAATAGCAGCCACCTTTTGTGTACATTTGTACTATTTATCTATCAGTATCAAAATGGAACACAGTAGAGCATTTGTGGTAAGGAATATAATGCAATACCTTTGGCAAGAAGGTCTTACCATGAATAACTCCTTACAGGATACGCAGGGAGACGTGCTAATAGTGCCCCAGTCCTGTCGCATCCTTATTGTGAGCTGGGGTAACCTGGAACGTAACGATGCTACAGTTTGAGCAATTTATTTAAACAAGATGATGGCTTTGCACCATTGGGGTAAACCTCCACCAGCTTTCCTTCCTTTTCCCCAGCTCACCCTGGAAGCTCAGGACAAGCACCCCAAACCTTTTTGACTGATGCGCTGTGAAACCAGCCCTCCCTGCTCCAGACACCTGCCACCGGAGCAGCTACCTTCCCCACCGCTGGTTCTCAAGGTCTCTAGACACCAAGACCTGTAAGAATAAATATCCAGGAGATAGCAGCTGTGACCCATTTATTACAGGATGCCCCTGCAGGGCACAGCTGAGGAAGGCAGAGTAGAGAAAAAGCACTTGCTGCAGAGGGAACAAGCGGAGCAAACCCAGGTGTCCTTGGGAGAAGCACTCTGCTTGCAGCACTGCTCCAGCTTTGTTCCTCCAGCTCCCAGTTGGCAAGAGACAACTTAGATAAAGCATGGATGTGCAAGTACTGCCATGAGGGCTGCCCTCATATCACTGCTGGAAGATAAAAAAAATAAAACAAAACCTCAAACCAAGCCCCCAGAGGCCAGAAGGCAACCACGAACAGAGAGGCTACTGAACAAGCTGAGAGAACTGCCCCAGCAGAGGCAAACGTATCTGGAAAAATCCACTTTGCCAATAAAAATCAGAGATACCTTTGCCCAGCGCAGCACACACAGCTGGGAAGGAGAGCACGGCTGCCGGCGGCACAAAGCGCGGCGCTCCAGCCTGCAGCCGGAGAGGGCCGGGGAGGCAGCACCGCGCCGAGGCAGACGGGATCTACATCAACACTTATCAGTTCAGCCTTCGCATTCGCCGATTAAGTTCTCTTGGCACCGAGCAATTGTACGTGTCCTCGGACCACCTTCCTCTCCCCCCTGCGCCGCCTCCCGCAGCTGCAGCCCAGCCCCGCTCTGGTTGCTGGGTATTCTGATCAGAGCGTCAGGCTGGGGTGACATTGTCCCCTCCTGAAGCGGGCTGGTAAGCGCCTGCAAGCCCGCTCATTTTATTCACTGCACAAGCACGTTTCCAACTGGGATAATCTCCATTAAACCATCTGCGCTCCCATCTTCGCTCGGCCCGCGCCCGCTGGGCTGCCTGCGATACTGCAGCATCTGCGAACCGGCGCGAGCGGATGCCGCGTCCCTTTCCCAATCAGCTCAAAAACCAACCGAGACTCAGACAGAACAGATGCACCTGGTGGCTCTGACACGCCACGGAGCCAGGCTACCAGGAATACCTGTGCCAGTGCCTCTTCTGAAAGGCATACGGCTCCCCCTGAGAATTTAAGCCGTTTCCTTTCTTTCCCGGGAAGGCTCCCTGCCCCAAACTGCCAGGAGAGGAAGGCTGAGCAGAGAGGTTTTAGCTACGACGGCTGCCCTGGTGCAGAAGAGAAGTGCTGTTTGCCAGGTCATGAAGGCATTTTGGATCAGACACTCTGAATGGCTGCTGATCCCCAGGATTTAATCTCTTATTTATCTCAGTATCTGCTTTCTAGAAACAGGGACTATCATGTCACGTCCCTACAGTGCTGCAGCAGAAAGACAAGGAAGTGTTATGACGAGAGATCTGAAACTTAAACCCACTGCCCTTCCCCACAGCCTGCACAGAAGACGTCCAGCTGACCTCACGGAAAGCACGAGAGAGCGACTGCGCTGAAGCAGAGTTCACCACGGAGAGAACTTGACCCTGTCCTCAGCACTGCCACCGAGACAGCCAAGGGACTCGGGAGTCACTTCAGCTGTCGAGGACACGACAGCGTGGTGACAATCTGAAGCCAAGATAGAAAGTCATCGATCTGCTTTCCCTGTAAGCGGTGCCTGCCTTCAACAAGGTCGCTGGGCCGTCTAACGCTCGCCTTTATTCCAGCCCATTGGCCCTGCGCGGTCTTACCCCACGGCCACAGAACAGCACAGCAAAGCTCACCATTGAAACCTCCCAGGACTCCTACGGTCCAAGAGAGGAGGCAAATATTTGCAGCAGGTGATGGGACAGGAGCAAAACGGAAAATAAAATAAAAATAAAAATCTATTTCAGTATTTCCTGCACTTGCCTTCACTCATTTGTTTTGCAAGCCTTTATTTTCCAAGGCAATTTACAAACAAGAAGCAAGATATCCATTTGTTCAGACAAAGGTTAATAGGGGCCCAGTGGTCTCCAAAGACTCTGCAGTCACACTTAGGTGTGAAATTCTGGAGCAGCAATAAAGATGCTGCACAGACAATCAAGTCTCAAGAGAAGAATTCAATCTGTCTAAATATCCTCATTATGTACATAGTTTTCAGCTACGATTCACAGTGATCAGAGCAGAGACGGCTTCCAGAGGCCTTTCTGGACAATACACCGTGAAATAGGATTTTTACATCAGTCATTATTCCCCTCTCCACCCCCAGCTCCAAGAGTCAATGTTTGAAACGCTTTTTGTTGAAAAGAAGACACAGCATTGGGAGAGAGAGTCGACAGGAGGAAGGCAGCACAGATCTTTGGCAGAACGGTGGCACTTGGCACGAGAGAGCTCCCATTGGCACCATTTTCCCAGAAAACCTCAAATAGATTATCTCTCCTAGTAGTCCAAAAAAAGACTTTCTGTGGGGCCATGCACAGACCAAGAAATACAGCGCTACATCCACAGACCTGCTTCGCTGCAATGGGCAAGAAGTTTCAGCTATGTCTGCTCACCTGGCTCCTAAAAAAGTCATTTAAACCTAAATACAGTTCTAAGACGAGGAGAGAAAACTAGAAGGACAAAAGGGCTGATCCAAAAACTCAGCTGCTTTCTTTTGGGATCACAGTGTCCATCTGTCCCCTTGCCACAGGGGAACTTAGCCTGCAAAAAGAGACCTTGTTTGTCCACTGAAACGTGGAACCTGAATTATTCCAACAAGCAAGAATTCAAAAAAGAAAAATTTAAGAAAACAGAGCAAGTTCTCTCAGAGTATGACCCCCTGGGACCAAGAGAACAGCTCTGCTCTTGATGCATTTCACCCCTCCTCACTTTCATGTTGCCTTTTCTCCTTCAGACAGGAAGGTTTCAGCTTTTCTGCCATGTTCAAGACTGCATTTCTACACACAAGAAGCTTGGACAAAATTTGTGGAGATAGTTACAGGGTTTTGCTAGTCCTTTTTTGGCTTGAAATCAAGTGACTTCCTGCTCCTGCCCTCCCATCCCCAGGTTTCTCTCAGAAAAATAAGAGCTTTAACTACTAGTCCCTAGCTGTCCCCATTGCAAACAGGACAGGGAGGGGAAAATATTCACCAGCACAGCCACCTCAGGGCAGCCCAGACTTGAAGATGGTGCCAGTGCTGTGGGCCTGAATGTTTTATAGATTATTACATCTCTCGTCCTTCTCCAGGGACATCATCATCATTTTTGTTTTCTGGAGACTAAACACACATGGGTCAAGCAGGGAGTGGGACCGCAGAGCTGGAAATGGAACAGATCTTGATTTACTCCCATTGTCATCCAGGAAGAAGCGTTGGAGACTTCAACAAACCCCCACAACTCAGAGGTGATGCTGACACCCAGCAGCCTCCTGAACAGTGACTGTGGGATGCTCAACCTTCCAGTAACTCACCACAGAGCCGCACGATCCCCCACAAACAATCCCTCCCTACTTCTAAGGGGGAGCAGAAAAAAGCATTGAAACCCTCATTTCAATTACTGAGGAGCAAGGGAGGATTAACCACTACCAAAGACTTTGCAGATATTTGTTCTCCAAATCCACAAGAGGAGACAAGCAGAGGGAAAAGCTCCTTTGGGAGTTATGTACACAGAAGACAAGTCTAATGCTTACACAGTCTTAATTTTTTAATTTTTCAAGTCCTAACAACAATTATCTTCATGAATTATAGACATAATATCTCAGAGACGCAGGCAGTAATTAATGCATGTCTGCCTTTTCTGACTAGCTCCTTCTGCTGGGTCAGGGAGAGTTATTGAAATTCAGGAAAGAAATCTTCAATCTTCTAGAAGTTTTAAAGAAACAGACCAAGAGACAATTTAATAACGCAATAATATTTCTCTTAAATAATTAACTAGGCTTTGACATTCGTTAATATTGCTGAGGCCCAGCTCTTACTCCTGCAATAACGCTGGAACAAGTGCACTCAGGGATATGATCTACTGCAGGTCCAGAATGTACTAAACTGCAAAATTGCTTCAGATAGTCTTTAACCCTGAATTTCTCAGCACACACACACAGAGCTACCATCACTCTTTTTTTTGTTTAAATTCTCACTGAGACCCTTAACAGAAGCCACAGTACGCAGCACTTCCATACCTCCCCGTTCTCATTTTGCCCTGCTGACATCTGTCTCCAGGTACGGGTGTTCAGCTCTCCCCAAGCTCAAGAGAAGCAGTGTTTATCATCCTCTGGGAGAAACCTTGATTTCACAGCAGAACCATAGCACGGTAATAGATGCAATAGACAACCCTAAACTAGACAGAAAGCTATTACTAAAGCAGCGCATAGCACTGGATGTTGTTTAAGCGGGGTGTTTCCATCATCTCTCAAAAAGCAGATTCTCCTGCAGCATAAACAATTTTATTCACATAAAGAATGCACTCAGGACAGCTTAATACACTCGAGTGTATTGACAACAATTACATCAAAGCAAGAATTACTTAGCCACCCACTGAAAAAAACCACACCCTTTTGACATGGACATATCACCTGCTTAAGCAATATAAAACTACAGAACAGGAAGGACAGAACTCTGCTTAAACTCAAAATCGCAAAGTTTATTCTAATAGCCACCACACTGAAACATAGCCACGTCACCAAGAATAGAGAGGGGATATTTGGCCAAAAAAGCTCAGATCGAACCAAAAGCATCGCACCTCTGTTGCTCATTTGAGCCACATCATCCCTACAGGAGAGAGTCCCTACCCAGTAGAAGTTTAAATGGAAGAAATGGTCATCCCAGTTTCCGAAACTCACCAGATAGAGCCTGTAAGCATCAATCCGTCGAATCGGTCCCCAGCACCTGTCTGTGTCGTTATACTTCGTGCCGTCTCCAACACTGCAAGAATGGTTGCCAGTGGCACTGCTGGGAAAGGAGGGAGAAACAAAAGGCAGTAATTAACTCCTAGCAGATGTCTTCCCCTCTCTGGCATTCAAGAAAGGAACAGTCAGAGACCTGAACTGCTCGTTCTTCTCTTTCCTCCCTGAATGCTGCCCCCCACCTCATGTTTTCTAGACTTTGTAACCGAGCGAGACACTGCGTGACGTACACTTAAAGGCAAGTTCTTGAATTCCCTGCAGTTATTTACAAGTTAGGTCGTTTGGTCACTTAGGCTAGCAAGTTTAGGTCATACACAGATCATTGAGGTTTTCTTTTTCCAAGTCAGGAGTCCAAATCCAGCCCAGCCCAGATTTCATCAAACAGATCTCTTTTTTAATCTGGTTTTTTTCAGAGAGGAACTGGTCTCAGCCCAGACCTAAGTCCATGTCATGTCACCACTCACCAGTCACAAACGTGATAAGCATCACACCTCTCAGCTCTTACCCAAAGAGACAGAAAAGCTAAAATATCGCACAGGGTATGGCAATCAAACTATTGAGCAACAAGTCCCATATCTGCAAGGTGCTGAAGCTGGGAGTACTTCACACTTGAGGACTCATCTGAAATCAGGTCAGCTAGTTCCAGGCAGGCAGGAGGCACTCGGGTGGGGAATATAAAACTTCACCTCCCCACCCACAAGTGATGAGCTGTCCTTGAGTCACTCCTCCACTCCGTTTTTCAGAAAGCAGAGCTGATCCCAGACAGACTTATCACCCCATCTAATCCAAAAGTCTGCTCTCTTCCTCAGCACAAGGCCCGCAGCAGTAAGCTCACTTAGCTCACTTACCAGGTCACTTGCATGAGAGAGACCGGTACAGCTGCTGCGTAGATTGCCAGGTCTCCATAGAGGTAGACGATTATGCAGAAATAGAAGAGGTTGACACCCACTGCAGGAAAAGGAGATATTGTACAGACAGCAAAGCACACAGGGACCCTTGAACTCCGCACTTCAAACACACTCAATTTTTCCAAGGTCTTAAATCAGCATGTGCCTCTGTAGTTTACTTCCTTCCCAAGGGTCACATCAGCAGCTTCAAGAACTTCACCACGGCGCAGGAAGCGATGGGACACGCGGTGCCTCAGAGCTCAGCTCTGTCTCCTCCAGCACCCGGCCCTGGCACTAGGACCTTCGCTCCAGCCCGTCCTCCAGCTGCTGGCCAGGACCAACAGGTCTCACAGATTCATCTGCCAGCTGAAGCTGTCAGCTTGGAACAGCCACAGGCAAACATCTAGCTGATGCTCACAGACTCGGTGTGAGCACAGTTTGACAGGGAAATGAAGAGAGAAGATGCTTTTAGTCTCCACTGATTCCAAACCCGCTGCTTGTAAACCTGCAGGACCTTCCCATCAGGATTTTGGTCCCACAGAGCCCCAGTTCCACAGGGCTGAAATGGAACTACTTCCAGAGATTCCTCACATCAACAACTTGAGACAACAAAGCTTTAAAACTCTCTTTCTCTTACCCTACTGCCACAATGTACGCTGCTTCTGCCTCATCCTCTTTTCTTGGGTGTTTTTTTTTCTTTAAAAGTTTGCCCTGCCTTCACCTACGAGATTAAAAGTCTTACACAAGTTAACTGGGTGCACAGAACAGTCTTACTGGGGTGCAACAAGACACTTCTGCGGAGGGCTAAAATCTGTGGGGATAAATAAATACTTGATCAGATCCCAGGATTCTTCTCTTCCACACAAGCCAGTATAAATCTCACCAAGAAAAAAAACAAACTGGAATATAATTTAGTCCAGACAAGCGAGCTAAACAGGAAAAAAAAAAAAAAGCTTCAGATTTGTTTCATTTAGGAAGTTGATATTGAAGGAAAACAGCTCAAGGAACCTGCTCATACTCTCAAGTTGCGATGCCACCTGATGCTTAATCCTAACGCAGGCTGGGTAAATCAATTCTCCTCTCCCAGCCTCCCATGTGACAAATACCAAACAAGAATGGAATTACTGCAGGAACGTGGAGTAATATTTCCACAGCGCTTGCATGCCCTGAAGTTTTACTGTGTTTTGCCATCACACTGCCCCTGGACCTCTGGATGTCAGGACACATTAATAGGCATCCTCCTTCGTTTAAATAAATTATTCAAAATGCTGAGCCTACTTAGCATAAATCATTCCTGAAAAACAGGCTGTATTGGGAAAGCAGCAAGAAAACTTCCCTCCTTCTGAAAGCAGCACACTAGAGCTGTTCCTGGCTTGTCTAGGCAGACAAATGGAGATCTTACAGAAATTGTCAGATCATTTCATATAGTTCCCCCTTGTTTTCTTCCCCTCTAAAAGATTTAAAATTGCTTCGCAGCTGAAGAGTTTCTGCATTATTCTCAAGATGGCAACAGTCTACCCACTAGTCTTCTCCAGTTTCTCACTAAAAAGGGTTTAAGCTTTTAACAAATACCCGACACAGCAGAGAAGCTGCAAGACAAACCAAGCCCAGGACTACATAGACTTGGACATCAATTCTGTTTTGGGGTCTGCTACTGATTTCAGGCCTCAGGTATACGCCCCACCCCACCCCCCAAAAAAAATAAAAATAAGGCTAATGCCACCAGTTAAGCCCCAGCAGCACCACCAGGTACCCACCAGCTCACACCATATCCCCATCCCAGTGCCAGCTTCTCTGTCTGTGGGAAGTCCAGGTAACCCTCCTCTCCCAAACTCATCCTCTTGAAGGCAGAAAGACTTTAACATCAGTTCTTTTATAAACTGCTACTGATCCTCCCTGATCAATACTTTCATTACTGGACACAAAACAGGGCAAGGGAAAAAAAAATAAAAATCCATGACTTCCTCTGAGGAAACAGCATGACAGATGTGCCTAGAATCCATTATTGCAATAAATGACTGCTCAGTCCCAGAAGAAAGCACCCAACATTGCAAATTAAAAAAAAAAAAAAAGACAAGAAAGCAGTTCTTTAGAGCCAGCTCTTCTGAAAGAGCACACAGACCCTTCACAGCCTAAACTTAAGTCAGCTCCCTTTAAGAAAGCAGACAGTCTGAAATTGAGATTTATCCCCAGATTACCTCCCAGGACTGCAGATTTAACTCCTGTCAGATTACTGAAAACAAAAATCAGTCAAGAGAAAGGAGCAGAGAACTCACTAGAAATCAGAGGCTTGGAGGTCTATTGCAAAGCTTTCCCCAGTTTTCCCCTCTGAAGGCTGTAAAAGCCCTCCAGACACCTGAGGTTTGGATCCGCGCTTCACGTATCGTGAGCAAAAACAAATCCCAGACATCGGCCTGCTGTGAAACCGCAGAGGCTGCTGCTTGGAGCCAGGACTTCGCGAGCGTGGTCCAGTTTCTCAGCACTTGACAGGAGCAACTGGTCACTGAGCAGCTGCCCGCACTGACGGCCTTTCCGCGCCACCACCAGAAGGAAGCGCCTCAGCAGGGACCTGCAGGGGAAGGTTCTTCTCTGCAGAGCAGAGGGTGTCTCTGAACTAGGACTCAGCCACAGGAGAGGGCTGGAGCCTCACTGGTGAGCACAGAGGGAGGGAAAGCAGCAAATGAGTTCAGGAGCAACTGGTCACTGAGCAGCTGCCCGCACTGACGGCCTTTCCGCGCCACCACCAGAAGGAAGCGCCTCAGCAGGGACCTGCAGGGGAAGGTTCTTCTCTGCAGAGCAGAGGGTGTCTCTGAACTAGGACTCAGCCACAGGAGAGGGCTGGAGCCTCACTGGTGAGCACAGAGGGAGGGAAAGCAGCAAATGAGTTCCAGCTGCCCCAGACCCTTCGCTGGGTGCACCTCACCTCCTCCTGGAGCCACAAGTTGTTTCAAGCCACGGTGTGCAGCTGTTCCAGCTGCCTTCCTGCAGAGGGATTCATCCCTTTGCGTCGGGCTGAGTAGGTCCTGGGGAGGATCCCTAACACAGAAATCAGATAACTCTGGCTAAAGCAACATTAAGAAGAGGGATTAAGATTTAGATACTAAGCAGTTTATATCACTTTGCCACGCAGTGTGCATCAGTGCCCGGCGGGAGAGAGGACGTGTATTTCCAGCACCCTCTACTGACTGACCAGCGGCCAGCATCAAGGCAGAGAGGTCTAGAAGGCAACTGTCCAGAGCCTGGCTGGCTTTTGGGGGGTCGTTACGTCTCCCCCTGTGAATCTCACGCAAAGCAGCGACCTTCTGGAGCTTGCCTATGGGGGGACTCTGCCTCCTGGCATCCCCCAGCCCTCCTGCAGCCGAGCAGAGCTCTATAGCCGAGCCCTGGTACACGGTGCTCGCTCTCCAAGCGCTTCCCAGATGTTACTCCCCAGAGGATGATCAAGAGACCAGGAAGCGTTCACAGTGTTTTACAGATGGCAAAGCACACAGGGAAGAAAACTTGCCTAAAGTCAGAGCAAGCCAGCACTACCGGTAAGACTAGGAACACACGTTTCCAAGTCTCCAACCTACACGCAGATCACCTCTCCCCTTCCCTGACTAGGAAAGCAGCAGCCTGATCCAAGGTGGATTATTTCGGTAATCCTAAGTGATTTAAATTTACAAAGGCCTAGAAGAGGCGTGCAGGGAAATTAAAAAGGTTTTTCGATTGAACTTTAAAATCAGAAACAATACAGTTCAAAGAATCGTCACTCCTTAAGCCCGGCTGTCCTTCAGAGGCACCAGTCCTACGCTGCCCTGAAGCTGATGTAACGTAGTGGAAAAATCCAGCCCATCACATCTTTGTAAGGTGGCCAGCGAACAAGAGAAAATGTCACTTTCCACAAGGAACGGGGCCTGACAGGCTCAAAGCTGCACAGCTCTACAGTGACTGATGATTCTGAGGCTCTGCCCAGCATTTCAAATGTACCGGTTTACGCGTTTCAGAATACCTAACGCTGCAGTGTGCATTTCCATCACATGCAGCAATGGATATGGCTTTATTGCAGTACACTTACAAGTCTGTTCCCTGACACACACGAGACATTTAAAAAGACAAGACAGCTGCCTATCATATGCACACCAGGGACCCTTTAAGCTGTTCACATCCCAGCAGCTCTCTTGGCGACTCCACAGACAGAAGCAATTCTCAGAAGCTTTCCTCAGAAGTATCTCTCCTTCACACTGTTGTTTACGGGGTTCAGGGGAACCCAAACATCTTACTCTCAAATGCTACAACCAAGATGGAACTAGCAAACACTACAGCTGGGCTCTACTGCTTTAGACAGTGGAGACCACAGGGGACAGATGCAGTTCAGAGTTAGGGTAAGGGCAGTCAGAGAAGGCACTGACTTACCTGTCTCAAGAAACTGGGCCCATAACTGCAGTATTTTGGCCCACCTGACCCATACACTACTTTGTGGAAACACCACACAGGGATAAATATAATCCACAGAGAGAACGAGCGACACTTTTGCGTAGAATCATCCCAAACTCAGGGTGCAAATCCACACGGAGAAGCACACAAACTTAAGGACAAGCCATACCCAACATGCAGGAGGACCTGCAGGGACTTTCAGAAATGTGAATCACTTACCTTTATTGAAGAACATGGAGGCCATCTGGCCCATTTCCACCCTCTCCGTGATTTCGAAGATATTGGGTGAGCCGCGTCTCTCTGCAAGTTGAAAACAAGAAGTGTTTCTATCAGTCACTCCGATAAACCCAGAGGCCAGACTATCTCAAGACACTTGGGAAGCTCCAGTCACAGTTTGAAGGACAGTATGTACGACTGCACAGCTGCAGAGTTGCTGGTCCAATTACTCTGCTGAAGCTAGTTTCAAAGTGTTTTGAAAAGTAAGATGTTCTCACCTTAGTGACCTAGAAGGAAAAGATCCTTATCAGACTGCAGAAGGTGAACTGAATTCTCAATCAGTCTCATTCTGGGGATGTGATCACGTGGAATTAAGGGTGAAATGGACAGAAGAGTCCTGCTCCACTTGCTGGAGCCACTGGGACACTGTCTGCAGAGAACAGCTCTCAGATCCAGTAAAATCATGAACTGGGTACTTACGAACTGACAGGATAGGTCGTGTCTCTGCTCGCTCGTAGCCATCGTGGAGGAGAACATCACTGTCAGATACTCCAGAGGAAGAGTCGTCATCCTCATCATCCTCCTGGAAGAAAAGACAAAGATCACTGCTGAGATATCTGCCACCCCCAGCACAGACTGAGGCACCACCAGTGTCACGGTCTCCCTTCCAGAAACTCAAAGGAAGGTCCCAAACAGGGAGAGGCAGGACATGCAGGCAAAGGCAATACCAGGGATGCTGTGGCAAGCGGAAAGTGGCCCAAGCAGAGCAGGCTGAAGCAAGTGACAGGCTCTGCTGTCCCAGCTGACGTCAGTCACACAACAGTGTCCAAATCACATAGCGATACGTGGCATAAGGAAGTTAGAAACTTCAGGCAGATCTGCAGGGGTGCAGAACTGGTAGAAAAAAATCCAAGCATACATAGTCTTAGGCTGTCTAGCTTCTAACTCCAAGCCACTAACATACAGGCAGGGATCTAAATCAATGCAAACAATTACACCTTGTACCGATCCAGAAAAGCCACATGTTTACAGAAAGGACATACTTCAGGACTGCCCACTGCCTGGGATACAGCCCAAGTGACAGGAAGGACATTCCAGCCTGTCCCATTTAAATGACTCAAGATCAGCAAGGATTTATAGACCTCAGCACACTCCAAACAGCACCAATATATCGGCTGCCACCTTTCCACACTCACTGAGCAGCGCTTCTGGGCAACGAGGCACAATCAGTAAGAAATGTGAACAGCACCAGAGATTTTTCAAAGCAGGAGCAGAAAATCCTGTCTTTAACGAGCAACCCCATGGGGAACTAACAGCCATATTTTATATGGTAAAGTTAAGTACAGCAGAAATTTATTCCTTTAGAGTTCCTAATGAGGCAAGGCAAAGGCACAGAGGAATCTCAGGGAAGTCCTACAGGATAAAAGAAGAAGAGAAAATGGAAAATTAAACCCCGCACGAACCTTGTGTTTCTCCATTCTCTTCCATCGCAGCTGGGCATTTGCAGCGGCCATGGCTTCCACCACGAAGGTCGTAGTCATATAGCTAGAGAAAGACATTCAGCTGATATCAGTAATAGTCAAGACCTGTCACTGAAGGGAAATGGAGAATTATTCCTGTCTGTAGGAACAAACAAAACAAAATAACCCTTTCAGCAGCTCCCCACACACGCTGTGGGGTTGGTACAGTGCTTCTGTTTACTGCTCCCTTCTGTTCTCAAAATTAAGGTGTTCAAGCAGATCACAAAATGCAATAAAATGTAACATGCCTTCAGATATAAGAAGACACTTTAGGTATCTGGAAGGCACCTTCCTAGTGTTTCTGTAGGTTGAAGAAGGCAAGGGGACTCTGCCCTTTGTAAGAAAGCAATCTTCCTTCCTCTTTTTAGGGCCTAGGAAGAGCACAGAACTAGTCTGAAGCTCATCTGTTGAGGCCTGTGGCAGAGGTGCTACAGTCCCTTCATCTTACAAACGGCATCAGAAGCAAAGCAGCAATACAAGACCAAGGAGCAGACCACACATGCATGCAGATACTCTCTGCTGGAGGCCAGGGGAAAAGTGGTCCAGGGAGACAACAAGAGCCACTGACAGAATGAATATGATCTCAGCCAAAACCAGTCCTATAATGAATAAAAAAAATAAAATCAAACCTCAGACCAATCTTATTTAAGGCTTTAAGGTGGTTTCTCACTACTTCAGGAACTGCACCTGCTTATCAAGCTCAAATGAGAGATTAGTTTTGCAGGAATAAAAGCAAGCAGCCCTGTGCTGAGGCCCATGGAGCAATTTCCACCTTGACCCTCCTGGCACTGAAGGGTCCCCAGCAGCCACGAGGAAGTCACAAGCACCAGAATGAAAGCAAGAGAGCAAGGCAGCTCCCAAGGCACGTAGGACTTTGAGCTGCCCTTTCTCAGCTTAATCCAGTGCGGTTTGGGTACGCAGGTTTGGAGGTTGGTGCTCTTCTGCTGACCTTGAAGGACTGTTGGCTGGTGCCAAGTTTCGTATAATGAATTTATGCTTTTAGGCTAACGTATCTAAAAGGAATGGCTTCCAAAGCTCCCGGTGACTGGTACTTCCACAGTTTACATTTTTTGAAGTCTTTGCAGCATGCAGCTTTGAGGTGGGGGACTTACAAGCATCACTACAATCGGCACTGACCGTACAATACCTCTATATAGCAGCATCTATCAGATCCAAAAAGCACTGCCTCCAAACCAAAGGCACATTCCAGCTGACAGAACTGGTTAATGACAAGAAAGGAACTTCTAAAGTCCGTTCTTACAAGCGGCAGGAAGGGATTTTGTTTTATTTTTTTTCAAACCAAGCAAGAAGCAAGCAGGGATTCACAGCCCACCAGAAGACAGCAATTCTATTAATATCTACTTAGACATCAGTGCTGTATCAACAGCCTTCAGCTCCACCTGCTGCTCCAGCAGGGAGGCATCTGGGCAGAAGCTCCTGACGAGCCAGCCTGAAAATCATGGGACCAGCTCCAAGGTCTCGAGAAACAAAGATGTGGGGTGAATAAAACGGGCCCTGCTATACAGTAATTTGTTCTCCTGACACTCTTGCAGCTGCCCAGAGCGTTGCCAGGAGAAAGCTCACACAACCTGCCTGCATTACGCCTGCAAGTCAGAAAGCCAAGAAATGACCCCACGTCACCCACTTCATGTTCAGGGAACCGATCCGCGACGGAGGCAAGCGCGGGATGTATCCACAGTGAGGACGGCTGTCAAAAAAAGGAAGCTGGGAGAAAGGCTCCAGAAGACCCTGGACTGTTCCCATAAGGCAGGCAGCCAGAAAACTCATCCCTCCGAGTAAGGTGCAGAGGCAACACAAGTACAGAGACCAATGCTCAAGCAGCGGAGGAGCAGCATCAGTCAGAAAAGCGACAAAAGTCTCAGCACCGTCCTTAGAGCCCCAATCATCTAACCCCTCCAGCCCTCCAGAGATACGGCTCATGTCCTACCTCATGAACCCCAGGAACATTAGGAGGATGAGGCTGACGAGCCATCCCGCTGTCGCAAAGGCCTTTGGCATGGTCAGGGCTCCCGTTCCCACGATGAGGTTGAACATGTAAACCAGACCAACCTGCAATCACCCACACAAGCCAACGTGAGAGTTTGCAGCTGTCCCAGAGATCATCCAAAGCACCTCACACACATACCGACTTAAACGGAGGGTAATCTTGGAGCAAGCAGGGTGAGAGCAAGTCCATCTCAGAAATAAATGTAAGACGGGGATGGATAACCCAAGAGAACAAAGTGAACGTCAGCAGATTTCTGGAGAAACCGAAATCCCTCTCCATTTTTCTAATTGCTGTGATTTATATATTTTTCCTTCTAACTTTTGAAGTTAAAAAGCACATAAGCTTTTGGGTTGTTTGTTTTCAAATCCACTGCCTTCTACCAAAAGGGTCTACGCTGTGGGTCAGAGTCTCTCCTTGGTTTCTGACCTGAACCTAAGCGGTTATGACTACGTCCACAAGTTACCATTCACAATCTCTTTTTGTTCTTTATTCTTACTCAAGCAGGAAACATCCAAACACAATTCTAATTCAAAGCCTGCTTGCTCTTTTACCAGTAAGCAGCTGAGCACATTCTGAATAGGAGAATTTACTTCTGGAAGGGAAATGATTTTATCCTCTCTGGCAATGAGCTTTTTTCTGCCCAGGGGCAAAAGATAACTGTGCACTTGGCCATGACCTCTCTGGACTGTAAATTTAGCTGAACTCAAGATCAAAAGTTGCCATAAAGTTGGGTTTGGTTTTTTATTGTGGGTTTTTGTTGTTTTTTTTTTTTCAAATGGGTCCAAGTCTCTCCAGAGGAGAGCCAGTAAAAAACTGTGTCTAAGTACATTTTCCTGGGTGTGGAACAATTAACATCAAGAGACCCTGAGGGCACTCCCACCCTTGTTTCATTGACATCCACACATCAAATTCATCTTTGGATGAGTCTCCCAGAACAATGACAAAAAAATCTACCACTGCAGCTTGCAGGAAAATTATTTTCCTTCAGCTGGCAGAGCTGTCATTCCCTGAGCACAACTCCAATGCTCAGGGCCATGACTTACTCTTCAGTGAAGGACTCCCGGAAAAAAACAACCTTGGGTGGTTTTCCTTAACTTTGATCAAGTAGACAGAGAGGAGAACGGTGCCCCTGTGTTCAGTCTGGCCAGAAAACTTCAGGGAAAGAAAAAGTCATAGCTTTTCAGATTAAACTCTAGGAAATTCATGCAACACTAACACAACAACATAAGAGCAGGTGACACTAATCCTTTAGGGTCCAGACGTCCCAGTTCCTTTCTTGTTCTCTATTTTCTCAGTTGTGACCTATTTCTGCAGCCTAATATCCACTTGTTCTAAATTCAATCGTTAACACAGGGATAAAAGTTTTAAAGCATTTGAAAGCCAACACAGATTTCAGGACTGGTTCTATATTTAGCAAGTTCACTTCATTAAAAAAAAAACCAAACCAAAACAAAACAAACAGTGTTTGCAAAGCTCACACTATATGAACACTTGTGGCTATGAAAACCAGTATTTCCAGTAACAGAGGAAAGCAGTAATTGGCTGTGCAGTTTCACAGGACACCACATTACAAGGTAGAAACATCTTGATTGCCGACCTTAAGTGAAGTGGTTTAATATAAATTACTACAACAGCTTCAGGTAAGTAAACTTTATGAAATTCAACAGAAAACTATATGAAGTAAAAAAAAAAAAGGGGGAAGTAAAGCAGAACAGTTTCAATGTCACAACTCACGCTGTTCCTCCTAGCTTCACGTGATAATTTGCATTGATGAAAACGTTAACAAAATGTAAGAAAAGAGGGGAGAAGGATGCGAGCACTGGTGTGGGACATGAAACTCTTTTTAACACTTTTAGAACCATACCTTAAGCAGACATCGTCCCTTGGCATTACACAAAGTGATATGATGTAGAAAACAACCCCAATACCCACAAATACTAAGCATTTTTAAGTACTCTTTGACCTTCACCACTTCTTGAAGCATGGAGGTTCCACGGGGAAGCATAAAATGAAGACACTACACTGGGAGAAGAGGATTTTGAAAAGACTTGTAAACAAAACCCCAAGCCACAGTACTTACATAGGGAGAGTAAAGCTCTCCTGTGTCAGTAATGCCACCAGCCATGGTGAAGACGGTGGGGAAGCTCAGAAAAAAGCAAGGAGGGTGTTTTCAGGAGGGTGCTCTCAACTTCTACTGCCTTTAACCTAGGGAAACAAAGTTGTGTTAGCTTTGTCAGAGAGAGGAGGAACTCAAGAGTCAGCTTTTGTGCACCGGTCTTCAGATATTTG
>NW_009731992.1:0-932 GCF_000703405.1 Apaloderma vittatum | reverse complement strand
ATTGCAGCAGGACCTTGCACTTTGGACAGATATACCCCACTCACCAGCACCACTTGGTTCAGTACTCTACAAAAAGTCCTTGTACCTGCTCAACTAGTTTAAAAGTAACCAAAAAGCCCTGCCCTTTCATAGCACGGGACGACCAAACTCCACCTTGCCCAAACAGCCAGAGGGGCAATTTCAGACACCAAAACCTCAAGAGGAAGAATGCCTGCCTTGAGGATGATCTCCTACTGCTGCTTCTCTCTCAGCTACTACTCTCAGGGAGCACGTGCCTCCTGTAAATCAAAGCAATAATAAAAAACCCAAACCCTGCCTACAGTCTCTCCTCATGATTTCAAGTAAAGAAATAAGCAGACAAATGAATATACTGGACCTATGGAAAAAACACAACACCAAAACCTTCAAACAAAAAAAAAACCACAAGGAGTTTTGTTGCACCTACCAAGCTTTCCAAAGCAGAATGTTTTGGGTAGCTGCACATTGCCTTAGAAAAACTACAGGCGAGAGGGAGAACCCAGGCCTTCTGGAAGGTTTTAGAGTCAATAATTAGGCATAGTTGAATTGTTTAAGAGCTTCACCAAATTCCTCATACTTCTAAGTACGCTACTGAGCCACCACCCGGGACAAATCACCAGCCCAAACTTCAAAAGCTAAGAGCACTACTTAGAAAGCCAAGCAGTTCAGAAGCTTACGCACACACAGACACACGCTGGATGAGAGCAAGCGATGGGCAGCGCAGCTCCCTGCGGTTACACCTCTCCGGAGGAGAGGCCAGACACCTTTCTTTTAAAACCCAGCTCCACTCAAGTCCCTGAAAGCCAAGCTTAACACCCCAAGAGAAGGCAGCGAGACTGAGGGCAGACGAACAGACAGGCAGGGGACACACCGACAGGCAGTGCCCATGGCACAGGGCACCCACGCCGGCCCGG
>NW_009731991.1:627-1014 GCF_000703405.1 Apaloderma vittatum | reverse complement strand
CTTGGGGCACTTGGGGTCACCTCAGATCCCCGGGGTCCCCTCAGGCCCCCTGGGGTCACCTGGGGTCACCTCAGGTCACCTCAGACCCCTGGGGTCACCTCAGTCACTTGGGGTCACCTTGGGACCCCCCCAAGGCCACCTTGGTCTCCTGTGGACCCCTGGGGTCACTTCAGGTCACCTCAGACCCCTGGGGTCCCTTCGGTCACCTGGGGTCACTTGGAGTCACCTGGGGTCACCTCAGCCCCCAAGGGATGGGGGTGGCTCCATGGGGTCCCCAAGTGTCCCCGTGTCCCTGAGCTGTCCCTGTGTCCCTGAGCTGTCCCGTGTCCCGTGTCCCCATGTCCCTGTGTCCCCCTGTCCCCCTGTCCCCGGGGTCTCCCTGTGTCC
>NW_009731991.1:0-249 GCF_000703405.1 Apaloderma vittatum | reverse complement strand
TCAGCTGTCCGTGTCCCCAGCTGTCTCTGTGTCCCTGTGTCCTGTGTCCCCGAGCTGTCCCGTGTCCCCATGTCCCACGTCCTCGAGCTGTCCCGTGTGCCGTGTCCCCGGGCTGTCCCGTGTCCCCATGTCCCGTGTCCTCGAGCTGTCCCGTGTCCCGTGTCCCCGGGCTGTCCCATGTGCCGTGTCCCTGAGCTGTCCCATGTCCCCGTGTCCCATGTCCCCGAGCTGTCCCGTGTCCCCATGTCC
>NW_009731990.1:0-13881 GCF_000703405.1 Apaloderma vittatum | reverse complement strand
ATGGGTGCCCGCAGAGCGATAGGTGCCCGCAGAGCGGTGCCCGCGGCCGAGCGGAACGCACCGCTGCTTGCGCTTCATCAACCCGCCGGGCTTTTCACATCTTTAATTTGACCAGAGCTGAGTAAGCCTCAGCGACTGATGATTTCCCACGTCGTTGCTCTATATGCTCATTTCTTCCAATGTATCCAAATTGTTTGGTAACAACAGGTTTTTATAATAACCAAGCATCGCACAACAAGCTTGGTGCAGATACAAGAGAGTCAAAATTCAAGGTACTTTTGTTAGCCGCCGTTAGAGAGATTCACCACCTCCTGTTCTTTGGTCAGACTTAGCACAACTTCTGCGGCTTGGTTTCTACAGCAAACATACACATTTATTATTACTGGTATTTACTAAAAATACATCTTTAGCAAGTATTCTTGAATATCTGGTTAAAAGGTGAATACTTCTGTGAGTAAACCTGTTTGCTAAAATATTTGAGGAAAACAAACACAAATGGTCAGAACACAGAGCCAAAAATTATTTTGAAAAATATTTAATACTTTTTTGAGGGATTAACTTCTTCTCCACTAACTATATTTGCATTAGCCCAATATGTTTTTATTACCAACATACAGCAGAATTATAATAGGCTTCCTGTGGTTTCATGCTCACTACATTTCCCGTTATAGATACATATACTGTTACAGTTATCCTTTCTTTCATCCTGCTTTTAGAAAACTGTGTTGCCTTTCCTATGCTCAGGACGAACTACCTGCACATACGTGGCCTAATCGAAAACCCACTCACAGTGATGGCAAGAATTTAGTGAACATTACTTTGCTTGGTGTTAAGATCACAATATTAGACCACACCGATGTGCAAGAGCCCAAATCACACCCCAATATTCACAAACCTCCTAAAGAACGAAATGCTGTCATTGCTATGTTACCACGGTGTTTGGAGCAGTAAGATTTTGAGATCAAAGATGCCAACAAACATGAGTCTGAGTTTTTGCTCTTTCAGTGCCCCCCTTTTAACAAATTCTGCAGCAAATGGCAAATTTAAAGCAGCTGAGATTGAGGCTGCGCTTTCAATAAACAAAACTAAGTCTTGTGAATTCTAAACAGTTCTGAAAAGAGTATGCTTCCTGGTGGATCTGGCACCGAGAGCCATTGCCAGGAAGAGGCCTTCTGCAGGTTAGGCATAATAAAATTCGAGATGCCTTTACAACAGCTCATAGCACAGACTAGCTTAGAAATGATCACAGGGCTGCCCAGAACTTTTTATTTGGAAAAGTCTTCTGACTTTGCCCTCTCTCTACAGGTCTGTATTACGGATATCCTTCTTTATTACATAACAAGAGTTTCATTAAAAGCTGAACAACCAGGCAGTCCCTGCATCAAAAAGCTGAGGAAATGGCAACTTTAATTGCTGCCAACTTTAGAGGAAGGAGAAACTCGGAGGGTGGTCTGCTTTCCCTTGCATAAAGTAGCCAGGTCACAGTTCACCCTGGAGAGAGTCAGGTCTTAGCTCTCATGGCCTAAATCGCATGGTGATGCAGAACACCTGCTCCACGGAGCATATCCTGGTGTGTGCGGAGGCGGCTCGAGGACTGCTGGCTGGCTTAGGCACACCAGAATTTGACCAATGACAAAAAGTATGTCAGGAGAGATGTACTGTTACCTGAACTGTCATGCTTTTAAGAAAAACAGATGAGAAATGTATTTCATCCAAAGAGAAGCTACGCAACATTAATCTATGTTTAGGTTTTATTTTGCTACAACACTTTGGGCATCTTCGTGATTCTTGACGCTTTATTTTCAATTGCGAGGGAGAACACCTTATCCAACTTCCCGGGTAACCAAGAGGGATAAAAGCTAAGAAGCTAGATATGAAGTATCCAAAATGTACTATGTTTTGATATCACATGACTTTTAAACCAGTATCACAAATTTTTAAGGACTTAATCCATCATCTTTGAACAGCTGACATTGACAATACTGCTACTGTTAAGCATGTTTACATGTTCTGTGGCATGCTCGTTCCTGCCGATTATCTTCCAATGCAGGCGAGTAAGTGCCACAGCTCAGTTGCTTTACCTTATGGAAGTAAAGACAAAGAATGAAATGAACTATTAAACAGAAAAATCCATTAACTGTCTTTCAGGTCAGACATGGACATACCCTCAAGTACTGGATTGGCCCTTCACTATGAGAAAGACCTCACAAATCTTACCGATCTTGTGTATTGACCCCCAGTTTCCTCTGGGGCTGTCTACTCCCGCTCCTCCAAATGAGACTGGACACCTGTATAAATCCCAGAGCGGGGACTCCTCAGCTCTACTCTAGCACCCGCAGTCTGTTTTCCAGCAGAGTGAGACCAGTTGCTTTCCCAGGTTTTTAAAAGGCTCACAGACTCTGTTACACAGTAATACTCTCTGCAACACACAAGTTTATAACATAAAGTTAACTGCTTTCCTTAACACTGGCCACTTTTCTCCAAACCTAAACAAATAGTTCCTGCTTTGTTTCTATTGTTTGTCTTTTGCCTTTAAAACGCTGACAATGGATATTTAGAGTCAGGAGGGGGGAAGTGGGGGGAAGGAAATGAAAAGAACAAGCATACAAGCTCAAAAGCAAGGGAGAGCCCAATTCAAAGATGCCTGAAGCTGTGCTACTTCATGGCTCACAGCAGGAACTGAGACCACACCTAATACAGAGAGAAGTATTAAGAAAAGAAACAATAAAAAAGAGTACCAGGTTTTCACTTGCTGCAGAAATCTGCACTTGCTCAACCTCTCAAAAAAACTTTGAAGAAAATTTGTCTGTAGTTCATTTATACTCTGGTAAGATCAACATCTCATGTGTGCAAGGTTGGAAACGGGGATGCTTATCGTCCAGACAATGTTCCCATCCACTTCAGTGGAAGTGACATCAGACTCATCACCTAGCAGGCATCCTACCGTAAGACTCAAGTGCCCTCTATAGGAACCTCTCAGGGAGGAAAGTCAAATATGGAAGTTACTTTCTTGCTTTTTTCATACATAGCCCTATCAGACATTACAGGCATGATACTACTAAGAGGAGCTATGCTTAATTTGTAAAGGAAATGGGCTCATGTCTTCTCAGGAAACTGACGAGGTGATACTGAGAACGTAGTTCTGTGCAACACTTTCCTTAATGAGATGGTTTCTCTCTTCCCCACTCCTCTGTGGACTTCTGATTCTGCCCTCTTCCACAGATTGCTACTGGTGTTTCTGCCTCTAATGCTATTCTCTAAACTGGATTAAATGAATAATCTGGTTAAAAAACCCCAAACAAATAAAACTGTAAACAAGGCCAAATCCTTCCAAACCAAAACAAGAACTGCCAGAGCCAGACCAAGCAGCTGAGGACACAAGCAGGCAGGGAGCATTGGTTTCACTGTTAGAAAAAATGTACAGGCAGCAACAGGTTTGAGGGGCAGTTTTGTATTACAAATGCTCACAAACATTTCAGTGAACCAGAAGACAGAACTGGTGACAAAATACTTCAGTCTGGACCAAACAGGGCAAACTATGAACCTCATAAAATGCCCTGGTATTTAGCTAGCACTGTTTAAAAGTTATCATCCAACTGGAGGCCAGACCCTCAACAGGTGTATACAAACCAACACTTGATAATTATGATTTCCACTCTGCCAGTCCCTTGCACTATTTATTAATTTAGTAGTTGTTGACAAGAGATATCATTCATGCCTACAGTAAAAATACAGAGGCATAGAAAATCCAGTCCAGTGAGAACCCTGTATCCGAAACAAAATGTCCCAGATTTTCTAGCATGAGCAAGTGCTTTCTACAGACCCAAAACAACATACCACTGTCACTGTAGTTAAATGCCATTTAATTGGCAGCTAGAAAACTCTATAATACATTTCTTCATGGAAAAATGTTTGAGCTCTTCCAGTTTGCCAAGATGCTAATTAAAAACAGACAGCATATTATAAAATCCTTTCCTTGACCTGTGCTCTCTTGCGTTGCCCTTCTGTACTTTTTTATGGCATAAGCTCCCTGCAGAATTATTCCAATTTTTATAAACTTGTATTTAATTTCCTTGTCATTTTGTGACAGAAAAAAAAAGTAATTATTATAGGACATTTATTTGTTGCATGGCAGAGATAACAGGCTTTAGAATAATTAAAAACAGAAGGTTTCTACATCCCAGATAATTCACAATAAAAGAAATCTTTGCACCACTGAAGTCACTGAAATAGTTCAAGTAAAAGCCTCACTGGAGTGCCACTGACATAATGAACTGAACAATGAGAAGGATATGCATCATCAAACACATATAATTGTTTCATCATTACTAATCAAAATGCTGTACAAAGTGGGGATTTGAATTAGAGGCAAAACATTTTAAGGGGTCATTAGTGACAGCTCCACAAGTATATTTTACTGATTTTTTAATTTTTTCTTTATAATTCAAGAAATTTGGAAAAATCCCTTATTTTGGCAAGAGTTAACCCCTTTCACCTCAAGAAACTAATAGATCTGCCTGACGCCCCACTCCATGGTGGGCACACTGCCACTGCACAACCCCAGCACGGATTCTCCATCAAGATACCACACCAAGCTGAGCTGCCCAGTGCCTTTGCCTTACAAGCCACATCTCCCTGCAGATGAGACTCTGAAGGGCTGAAGAAGTCCATCACATCTGGTTGCTCGTGCGCCAACATGCTATTTACTCAGTAGGGCTTTAAGAAAGGATTTGCTCTTTTGGCTGCTGCCTCCTCCCTTCTGCAGTGGGAGAGCAAAACCAACCAAACATCATTATCTAAGAACTGGCTGTAATTTTAAATGTAATTTTCATAGCAACAGGGAGATACATGTTTTAGTTATGACTGCTCAGAAGCTAAAGGATTTTCCCTACTTTGAGTATGAAAACATTGACATTTTGAGTTTACAGTGCTTCCTATACATCACTTCTCTAAAACAACAAACCAAATTCCATACAGCTGACTTTCTGCTAGACACCAATCATTTTTAAGCATCTGCAGGTTTGCACTGATGCTGCCCTTGTGATATACACTAAGAGTCATTAAAACCGGAGGGCCTAATTTCCAGCCTCAATATAATATATGTGTAAGAAGTAATAAGCTCCTTCATGAAGCAATATAGCTCCCCAGCTAAACAAATGACACACGCTACTGATTAAACAAAGGCACATGTGGCCTATTTTTCCTAAGCATTTTTTGAAATAAAAGGACGAATATTTAAGGGAAAAAAAGAAGGACAAAAAAACAGTAGTGGGAACTCAAAAGAGCAGTAGAGACATCACAGAAACCCCGATTTTGAACTCCAGGCATTGAAAGGGGGACCTGAGAAACATCCCTAGAGAACTTCTTGGAGCAAGTATTGGCTGAAAAGAGCTTGGAGCTGCAGATAGACTCCTGCTGTTCAATTTGCTCTTCATTCAGAGAGATGAATGCTATATATTCTTTGCAAACAGAGACTGAATCAAAGATACTCGATTTCATTAACATTTTTCCTAAACGCAACAACCTGAAATAATGACTTTTAGATAACTGCTCAGATCAGAAAGTAGCAATAATGTTCTACTTTGTTTCTGATGGCTCTGCCTCTCGTCAGGAATGCAGATCTGCCTTCATATACAGATTATGAGGAAAGGCTAAAAGAATTGTTTTCAGAAAAGAAGGCTTAGGGATGACCTTATCACCATGTCCCAGTATTTAAAGGGTGGCTGCAAAGAAGATGGAGACATTCTTTTTACAAAGAGTCACATGGAAAAGATAAGGGGTAGTGGGAAGAAATTACTCCTGGGGACATTCTGATTGGACACAGGACAAAAAATTTTCACAGTGTTAACAATCAGCCCTGGGAACAATCTCCCCAGGGAAGGGGGGTAGATTCCCCAACACTGGACACTTTTAACATTCAGCTGGAGGAGGTGCTGGGCCACCCTGTCTAGAGCATGCTTTTGCCAAGAAAGGTTGGACCAGATGATCCTTGAGGCCCCTTCGAACCTGGTATTTTATGATTCTGTGATTATATATATTAAGATCTCTCTCTCAGGAACTATATATAGCTTCTATTGAGCCGCAAGCATCACAACCACTTATTCATTCTTTTCATGCTTTACCTGCTGTTTTCAAGGCTGCCCTGATGCCAAAAATAGCTTTGCAAATTAGAGGAGGGTTGCTATAGATTCAGAATGGGTGATGTTCGGAAGACAGCTAAATCCCTCTTTGCTGACGATGTGGAGGATCCACATGGATATGGCTGACAGGCAGCTGTATTATTATTACCTGAGACATGGGCTGCGGTGCCATTTCACAAAGACTCTGAGGCTCTGAGGTTGAAGTATTTGTGTTATTCCAAGACTGCACTGAACTGCAAATCAATAAAAATCATGGATGCCACCATAAGTTTAAGGTCTTTTTTTTTTTTTCATATTATAGCGTTAGATCACAGTACAACAGAACCTCCACATTAGCTTCTTCTTAACTGGGAAAACAATTTGATACTCTGTTGTATGGGCATACTTTTCTGCAGGCATTGATGTCTTCAAGTTAGAAAATACCAAAATGCTTGGCTAGTTGTTACCACAGAGCTGAAAGGATGACAATTCATCATCTATTTGATTACTTTCAAGACAGCAATGAAACTACATAAGCAAATTGTAGTACATGCTGTTGTTTTGAACTTCTGGCAGTGTGTCCTCTGACAATACTGACAAAGCTAATGTTACTTTTGGAAGTTACCTTCCTGTCTACAATTTAATGGATAGTGCAAGTGAGAAACTGCTTATGCATAACTTTCCAATTCATTTTACAGCATAAAACAGTGTCATTTGATTGTTAAGGTTATGAAATCTACATTTTCAAAATTTGCCTGACAAAATCATAGGAAAGATTTTATTTTGTCAAGCTTGAATACATGGAAGGTTTGAGGACTGTCTCTAGAACATGGTTGTCTCTATACTCTGCAATCAAAAGCACCTTAAAATATTTTCCAGCTTTTAGAAATCATTTTTCTACCTTAGGAGAATATCACTTGCATCTTTTCAGGATGATGAAGATCAGTTTAATGGAGACACGCAAGTGTTAAGCAAGTGTCTGAATAAGACTTACTTTTCTTTCATAGTAGTAAAATCCTTCTATTTGGTAACAGCCTCATTTTGAATTTAAAGGCAAGATACTGGAGGTAAAGGGCAAGGTGCAAGAAAGAATGGATAGCAAAATATTGGTCACTAAAGTAACTTCTACCCAGAAACATGGGAGTTTTAGTCCACATTATACATTAGCTCCTAAACATGTAATAAAACAGGTTCATTACTGTATATGGAATACCATAAACTTACTCAGCTGAAACTTTCTGAACAAATAGATGATTTTAGAATACTACAAAGAAAAGTTGAAGATTGACAGAAAATTGTATAAGAAAGATTATAATTCAGCAGTCTTGTATTAGAAACAGAATTTAATGTTTCATCTCCAAATGCCAATTTTCCTAGTCCCTAAAACTTGTAGATGGATTATGACCATATCTAAGATAAATGAGGTAGTCAGAAGAATATTTTCCTTTTGCTAACAGACTCAGATTACAGAAACCTGCCAAATATTGACCCTGTTAAGGCCGAGATTCAAATAAAAGTTAGTTGTACTGGGAAAGAGGGTCATGGATTGACTAAACCAAGATTATTCAAATATATTTAAAAGGATCCTAATATAACTTTAAAGGATATAATACCTCTTTTAAGAACTGTATATTTGAGAACAGTGTAACACAAACTTGACAGAAGATTCCACGATATGCTAAATGAAATGTTTTTTCACCCAGATCTCACTTCATGTCCTGACCTTTTATCTTTCATGTGGTTATGTCCGGGTTTTTTCTATTCAGGAAAGGCAGTCACCTAGGCATGTAACAGTTAAACTTTTAATGTATTGCTTGCAAACTGAATGCGGTTTCAGCAAACAGCAGGATCTCCCCCAAGATACAAACTGGAATATTTCTTTTTACCTGCTATAGATATTTTCCTAAGCAGTTTTTTGAGTGTGGCATTTTGACTTCTAGAGTTGTGGATACTGCATGGCTGTAAGTAACGTAACTTGATACTTAAAACTGTTAAGATTAATTGTTCCCACTCAGGATAGTTACCATTCCTGTTCCACTTAGGTGCCATAGAATGAATAGTGTCCTGGCAACACTTTCAACAGAAAGGTAGATAGTATTTCAGTACTAGGTCTGAATGATATTGGTGATTAAATAACACAAAATTGTATTTAATTTGAGATATAACCCCTATTATTTCCAAAATCTGGCAATCAGGAGTATACTTTTTACTAATGAAAGGTCAGTTCTAGCAGAATGGCTAATGGTATTATTAAATGAGGTCTCAGAGTAGTATTCTATAAGCATGCTCATAAAAGAGTGAAATAGGAATTTTTACTGATTCATCCTCTTCCTTGCTTAGAGAAGCGTCCTTACATCCCTCCATCCTTCAGTTTCTACTGAATTATCAGCTACTTATCACATCAACCAAGACATTATCAGCCTCTACATGCAGTTACTGTATTACTTCACTACATAAGTAATCCCATAAGGTGAAATGAAGTTTGATTCTGTCACCATTACACCTTATTGTGCTCTTATACCTTATTTTTTAAAATTTGCGATATTCCAAACACTTGACTATACCACTGTGTATTGTAAATAATCTCTGCTATTGCAAATAATCTCTGAAAATATATTGCTTGTTTGTCAGTTGGTTGTTTTATTTCCACTTTATTGTATTTTCCTTCTCTTGCTTATTATTTTTTTTCTCTTTTTCATCTTATATAATAACTTTGACAGCAAACTGGAAAAAAACAGATTTCCCTTTTTCTTGGATTTATGTACTTGAATGCCAACAGTTGCTTTCCACCACAGTGGATCTAGACATAAAAGCAGGATTAAGCATTCTTTGCTCTCTTAGGAAAATGTTCATACTTTGGGGAATTTAAGCATAACGCACTTCTAAAATCTCCTCCAATGAGAACTGGAACACACTGGAGGAGCTAGTTTCTGCATTCCACTTATTTCAATGCAGGTTGATAAAACTAAGAATTAGTATTTTGCACATTGATAATTACTTTTTAATTAAATTTTTGATAGGCTGAAGTCACTATACTTGTTTATGTATGCCTGCATGCATGTGTAATCTTTTAATGAGCTTTCTTCTCAGTGGAGCTGCCAGACTGCAATCCCTGGAGACCAAAATTACATGCCACACAACCAACGTGGCACTAACAGTGTCAATTACAGGACACTAGACAGGAGTCTATGTAATGTAGCTCTAGGTGACTTATTAGGTAACATTCTTTAATTTTGAGAGAAAAAAAGCAAAAATCAAAACCAACCAACCAAACAACAAAACAACAATAAAACCCAAACCCACTCAAACTTTAGAAATAATATAGGAGGTTGGTTTCAAGAATTATTTTTTTTATGAAAGTCTGCTTCATTATTCCCATAAGTGAATCAGTCTTTATTGGGTCATACTGGCATTATTTAAAAGACATATCTTAAAAAGGGCTTGCAGCCTCATTTATGTCAATGATATTTTTTGAAGCTCACAAAAAAATTTAAGATCAAGGTTCTTGCAAGTATTCCCTTAATTGCAACAGAATGAATAAGAAAGGTCCACGGGTCAAATTCTACTTCATATGGGCTCCTAAAATTCCATCATCTGTTGGTTCTGCCTTTAGTTATACAGAATTTGGGCCAGATTTAAAAAAAACCAAACAAGTTTATCATATTTGAAGCCTTAGTGTTCTAGAAAATCTGTCCCCACACGATGTGCCTGACTTTGATCTACAATGGTGTTAAGCAGGAATAATTAAGAAGAAAATTTACACTGATAATTGGAATTTAGGAAATTCTATACTCTTATAATAGGATTAGATATTATATTATTATCTCTATTTTATCTTATTAACCAATACGATGCAATATAATGATTGTAGTTATTTATGCAAAGGTCTGGGATTTTGGAACAAGGGAGGAAACTGATGAACAATCAGATGCTATTTTTTCAAAGGCACTTTTCTAACAATGATTACACACTGAAATGGTAATTACAACTTCAAAATAGCATAAACTAGAACAGCTGCTCTCAAAATAATGGACATAGCAGGGGCTTGTCTATGATATTTTTTGCAACTGACTCTATATTGGGAAAAAAAATAAATCTAGAAGTGATTTTATTGAATAAATTATCAGCCAAACAAATAAAACTGCATTTGCCTTTTAGCACAGCAACATCGACATCTAGTGGCTAAACTTTGCATTTGATATGCTTTGTATGATAAAAAAGGTGGAACCGTTTACTGAATTTGACAAGATAAGTGTGTGTTTCACCAGGCTGCTCTCCTTACAGAAGCCCTAGATGATTACAGAATGATGGCAGCCTTTAATGACTTGTCTGGAGTGACCAGTCCCAGGGATGGGAACTGGTGAGCTTGAGCCACTGCCGCTTGGCTCAGCCCCACTGGTTTCCCCTGACTGTCAGAAGTCAGGCTGGGGAAAGGCTGCCTGACTGAAGTATCCACCTTGCCCGGGGCTTGTTGGGAGGCACAGTGCACCCCTGAAGTTGTACACAGGTTCATGTAAAAGAAGAAGAAATACACTTACTGAATATGATGTTGCTGGCATGTGTGAACATCCATTTTTAGTTCTGCTTGCTTTTCTACAAGTTACTAGGGGGCTTCAGATAGAGGGAGATGAAAATCAGGAACATGACAGATGCCATGAGACTGTTTGTACTATGAAGACATGAAAATAAATGATTTGGCAACTTACTTCATAGACACAGAGAAGATAGAAAAGTGCCAATATTAAATAATGTTAGAAACTCTAATTTCTTCATTTTTCAACAAAATAATTGACTTAATGGGGAAAGAAGAAAGATTAGACAGGATAAATCTCTATTTTATTAGCATGCTTGATGGTTCCACATTACTTTCTCATAATCAAACTCAAATGTAGTCACATATCCTCTACAAACAACTCTTGTAATGGATATGGTTGTCAGTGACCACCTTGCCCTTGCTCTCCATACCAGTGGTAGCTGCCTCTTCTGGCCTGCTGGCAAAGCTGCCTGATTCACTTCATTAAAAATTGGACCATTTTTTAAACTTGCTAACCAAAGTGATTTTGACCAAATGAATCAGAGGTTCTTGAGTTTGAGCAACTTTAACAGAAGATCTTAGGAGGCAATAATCTCCTGCAAGAAGGTTGAGATATTTCTTCATAGCTAAACACTGACAAGAACTTAACTGCTATGCTTGGTGTTTCTTAGAAATAGAGAGAAATACAAGTTTGAAGAATAGCAGTAAAACATATAAGAGTTCTCAGAAAGGTAACCTATATGAAAGAGTTGAAGTACACTAATTTCTTTAGCTTCAAAAAAGGAAGAATGTGGGCATATATGTCTTCCAGTATTTAAACATCTCTTATTCAAATGATAATCAGTTCTTGCTCTCGGTACCAATTACTTCAGGGCATTAAGAAATTATCTCAAGTAGAAACAAAGAAGACTTGTCTTAGACATTAAGAAAAAGAACTATATACCCAAAAGATAACAGATTAAGCCATTTATGCTGTGAAACCTCCTATACTGGAAGCTTTTAGGAACAGCTCAATAAGTACGTCGGGTATGATTCTTTGAATTCTGCATCTCGATGATTTAATACTTTCTTTTGGTACATACACATTGACAAAAGTATCTCCTCTAAAAAATACGGGAGAATTGAATAAAAAGACTTTTTATGGAATTGTTTCACTGAGTCATTAGAAAACTGAGGAATTAAAGTTGAGTAAAGAATAAGTCGATGATCTGAAAACTCCGGAGAGAAAACATTTGCCTCTTGAAGGTTTTAAGATCATGTCAGACTTAAGCTTTCCAGACATACTAGGTCTCATACTTAGCCCAGTTCTGGATTTCGAGAAGAAATAAGAACTACAGTGATGCTTTCTCCTTTGTGGACTACGAAGTTCAGGGCTACTGCAATTTAAGGGTATAGTTCCACATTACTGCTAAGATGATCTAACAGAGCTGCTGCTAAAAGGGCTACCCCTGTTTATCACCCTCCCTTCCCTCCTGTCCCATCCCTCCATGCTTAACCATTTTTCGTGCCAGCACTGTTATTCATCAAACACCACAGCAGGGTAGTCAGAGGAGCCAGATCGGCAGAAAACAAAATGCTGCAGTTCAGCAGAAGTGGTCAGATGAGCACTAGTGCCAGTTCAAGAAAAGGAATGCTCTCTTCAGCAGCCGCTAACACACAGATTGATTTGCCTCTAATGGAAAACTGTGCTCCTAAGGTTTAGTTGTACAACTACTGAAAGTACCTCCTGCCCTGCAAAGAGTTATGCCTAACTGAAAGACAGAGTTGCCCTATCTTTCAGTCCTGTTGGACCTGCATGAGAGAAGTGCCCTTTTTGGTGTCAAAGCATATACTGATGCCAGATTTAAACTATGGAGATACTTCCATAGGATCAAGCTATAATTCATATACCAAGGGCTAAGGACAGATGCAGTTTTAACTTTCAATTTCTTTAGGAGGCCATTTCTGATCCACTTCCTCAGCTTTAGCTTACTATAGCCCACATATGAAAAGCAGTCAGGTAATGTTTGAAAGCAATACAGTCAGACATCAGAAAAGCATAACATAGCAAGACAAAATTATCTAGCTGCTATTCTCAGAAAAGCTGTTTATAAAACAACTTCAGTATCTACAACAGTTGCTATAGTTGGATTCACTGCAGAATTTTCCTCTGTCCCAGAAACTTTATTTTTTCTATATGCAGGCATTTGTGGCCACAGTATAATGCCAAGAGATTCAAGAATTGTAAATCTTCCCTCTTTTTCCCACTTTTCTTCAAAGTGCATAATCAATGATATGTTGGCCCAGTTTCCAGAATCATGTCAGGATTCATTCACAATAAAGCAGTCTGTCATTTCCATAAGAGAGAAACAACAAAAAGATGCCTGCTATTACAGCTTCGTGGGTATACATTATTTATTTTGAGATATTTAAATTATTAATTAGGATAATTCCATTTTTGCAAAAGTCTCTGCCCTTTAGAGGAAACAGGCCACATTCAGAAGGACTTCTGCAGAATACCACACGCACTCAAGTACACTGCCACTCTGTTCCTTTCCATGGGATGCTTTAGCATCACCTTTACATCCTCTGAGAGTGATAACAACAGAATGAGTGACAAAAATACTAGGTCAGGAGGAAAAATGCTTTTAAAACTGAGATTCGGTAGCCACGGTAAGGAGGTACGCTGTGGTGTGCCACTGCCTTACTGCGTAACACCAACCCGCTGCAACTTCCATGTAGCGTTTCAGTTTTGAAAATTTCCCTGATTAAGTGTTATCTGGGGTTTAAGGCTCCAGGAATCAATAACACATCCAGAAACTCTGGTACGGTCCAGCAGAAAATATCTGCAATGGATTAAAGCACTTCAGACCCTGGCAGTCGAAATGCTGCTTCAAGTATTGTGCTCCCTAATGTCTGATGGGAAGCAACATCAATTCCTTGACAGACGCTTGCTGTATCTGATGGCTTAATGCTTGAAGACTGGTATTTCCCAGCCAGTTTATGAGAAAGCAGTTTTAAGTATATAAAGCTCCTGTCTCTGATGCAACCCTCAGGCTCCCCAACTCTGTCACCCAGTTGCCGCTGGTCCTCACAGAGAAACCGGGTCACAAATCGCCTTTCCTTCGTCTATACTGCGAGATGCGACTGAGAAGAAGAGAAACCGCTAAAATATGTGCAAATCGATGTTACGCATTACCTTGCCGAGGCTGCCAGGGCGCTAAGGCGGCTGTGGGGGAGCTCTGTGCC
>NW_009731989.1:0-2466 GCF_000703405.1 Apaloderma vittatum | reverse complement strand
GTGGGTAGAGCCCTTCCCACATCTTCGTTTGCGAAGCCTAGCCGTGATGATGATATCCATTGTAGCGAGATGAAATTATTTCAGTCTGCTGAGGCACAGATAAATGGGACCTATCATCGATTATTTTGATTTCTTTGGCTTACAAGGATCAGAATTAATTACTAGGGAGGACTTTCAGCACCAAGCACATGTGGTCTGTGCTGATGACACTCGTAGCTTTTTTAGAGATTAAAGATGTACCAATGACAAGGAGATAACTTTTAGTGAGCAGTGAAAGGTTGCTGCAGACAACGGCAGCTGCAGCCTCATGGCTGCAGAATCGCCTTGTGCTGAAGAAACACAGTTAGCAGAAGAGAGAGCACTGCAGCAGCGCACGTTGGCACAACGTTCTGAATAGGACGATCTTGGAGAAGCATCTAACTTGGCCCTTGTGGGTTAAGGGGTGAATAGAGCCTCACCTGGGTGTCAAGACCCACAGGACTACCTGCAAGGTTTACACTTGCCAGCTAAACTGAGCCAAGTCCAGTTTGGCCAAATCGCAATCACTGCAGCTTTATGTAACACAACACTTTTCACATCTTTGCTAAGCGTAGCTGCAGGGGGTTTAGAGTCACGCCAGCCTAAGCACTGCATCTTGGTGCTCCCTGGCTGATGACAGCGTGCACAATTATTTGCAGAGCAAAATAATTAACACTATCATCTTTCCAGCGAAATTATTTCATGCACAGATGAAAAAGTTGACTGTATGACCTCCTGGCAGTGAAAGTGGTTTTGATATATTTTATTTAATATTTCGTAGGTAAAAGGCACCTGGAAGACTGGAAAAAAAAAAAAAAGACTTAACGAGACATTTTAGATTGCCTTTGTGCATAGCAAAAACATACGGATGATTTTTTCTCTTTAAGCTATTAACTACTTTCTTGCAAGTGTCCAAATTACATTCCTATCTGCTTTTGCTAAAACCAAGTAGATATGAATGTTGCTGAATCTGGAAGTGTAACTGGGTTTGTAGGGATTTACTTTTTTGTTTTCTTTCTCCCTTTGCTAACATTAATTGAAGAAAATTCCTCTTCTTTTTCACTTCCTCCCATTGCTTTTTTCTAGGCTTCAAGTTTCCTTCTGAAAGAGTAACATCTCAAAATTGCACCATTAGGCACAAAATATTAGAAAAGAAAAAAATCTGACCAGAAGTAGAGTTTCTTTTTCGTTGACAGTGCCCGATCTTAAGGGTAAGAGAGAGGCTTTGCAGTGTCTGTGCTTCTGGATTTGGCCGTATGTTTGTGTGCTTTGGAGCCTTCACCCACATGTCAGAGATTGCAGCAGGGTGCTGCAGGGTGGGGCTGGGTGGGTCTGCCCACAAGGAGAAAACCTGTGAATCCCAACTCATACTAGTTTAAAGATGAGCTTTCCTACTGGCATGCTGTCTGGCATGCCCTCCTTTTGCGACAGAGCAGTCTCCCTGCTGCAACCACACTGAAATCAAACACTGCATCAGATATTCTGAGCTCTGAGCTCTTGAGCCCCTGGGCTCAGCACCGGTGAGGCCACAGCTTAAGCACTTGTGTGCAGGTTTGGGTGCAGCACTGTGAGAAAGACAATGAGGTGCAGGAGCAGGTCCAGAGCAGGGCAACAGAGCTGATAAAGGGTCTGGAGAACATAGAACCATAGAACTGTCAGGGTTGGAAGGGACCTCAAAGATCACCTCGTTCCAACCACCCGCCATGGGCAGGGACATCCCCCACGAGATCAGGCTACCCAGAGCCCCATCCAGCCTGGCCTGAAAAACTCCCAGGGATGGGGCTGCCACCCCCTCTCTGGGCAACCTGTGCCAGGGTCCCACCACCCTCATGGGGAAGAACTTCTTCCTCACGTCCCATCTGAACCGACCCATCTCCAGCTTCAATCCATTCCCTCCAGTCCTGTCACTGCCCGACATTCTCACCAGCCCCTCAGCAACACGTCTCATGAGGAACGTCTGAGGGTACCGGGGTTGTTTAGTCTGGAGAAGGCTGCGGGGAGGCCTCCGTGCTCTCTGCAAGTACCTGACAGGAGGTTGTAGTCAGGTGGGTGTTGGTCTCCTCTCCCAGACAAGCGACAGGATGAGAGGAAACGGGCTTGTGCCAGAGCAGGTTCAGATTGGACGTGAGGAAAAATTTCTGTACTGGAAGAGTGGTGAAGCCCTGGCATGGGCAGCACGGGGCAGGTGTGGAGTCCCCAGCCCTGGAGGGGTTCCAAAATGGGGCAGATGTGGCCCCTGGGGACACGGTTTAGTGGTCACGGTGGTGCTGGGCCGCGGTTGGACATGACGGCCTCAGAGGTCTTTCCCAGCCCTCATGAATCTGGGATTCTGTGACGTGACCAGGCGGTGACACATTTTGAACGTGCTCATTTCAAACGGACTGCCGTCCTGCCCTGACACTGACACATATGCTTTCGTCTGAACTACTTTCGCGATTCTGCCTTTTC
>NW_009731988.1:0-1427 GCF_000703405.1 Apaloderma vittatum | reverse complement strand
GGGCTCGGTTTTGCTCCGCTCCCGCTCGGCTGCAGGGGAGAGGAATTACAGCTCAGAAAATGTGAACCTGTTGACTGCCACATCCTGAGTGAAAAGGCCGGTAGTCTTTTACATTCCCGAACCTATGAAGTTGAGATGCCATCGCTGGGCCCCTGGATTCACCTGTCACTGCAATCACTGCCCCCGAGCACTGACAAATATTCACAATAAAAGAGTGAAAGGGTCTCTTAAGGTTCACTGATTTGTGTGTAGAACTTTGGAAAACTGCAAACAAGCGAGAAAATTTGTCCATTCTTGTGAAGGCAAATACAAGTTTGCACTTAACCGTTCAGCAACAAAACCCAAGGACTGGCCAAAGAGCCGGTGACATACACTGTAATCTCCATAACAATTTCATTTCCTCTCTTCCCTCTCTCTCTCTTTACGGGTTAGCAAAGGGGAAAATCTAAGGGTTTAATCCCGAGGAAAGCTTTCCATTTATTTCCACTGCAGGGAGAAGGGGATATTGAGAAAAGCCAGCGGATCCCGGACAAAATGGGAGAGGGAAGTCCTCAGGCTCTGCGCCCTAAGAGGCAGGTTGGGAGCATCCAGCCAGAGGACACATGCGAGTCGGAGTGAAATAGAAACTGGCGCTATTAAATTTCCTTTTAAGTGTGCCTTTGGATTAGTTGTACACGGAATCTAGTAATTAAGGCCCTTCTCTTTAGAGAAAGCCTTTTCGGCTTCATATTCCACCATCGGGCGTGATTGCGGCATGCTTGAGAGAAAAAAATAAAGGACCATATTTTTTTCTTTTGAGCTGAAAAAGTTACTGCCACATAAGTGTTTTTTACTAAAGACGACATTAAATTGTAGGGTATTAGCAATAATCACCGAGGGATCTGTTTTATACCGTCTCAGGCCTCAGAATCTGCTGTTCCCCTTTTGCTGGGACTAGGGAAAAGCGGTTCCCGATTAAATTCTGCATTAATAGAACTTGGCAACCGGCAACAAAAACCTTACTTAGGTGAAATGAAGAGACAAAAGGCACTTTAAATGCTGAGGCTGGGGGCTGGGCAGCTTATGCCACTAATTTTAAATGAAGACGACGTTCTTGCTTTGCAACCAGCGGAGAGCCCGTGCTCAGGCTGGGTGAGGGATAGCACTAATTCTCCTTCGTGGGCTCGCTGCGAGGCTCCGGGCAGGGCTCGCCGCCCTCGGCGTCCTCCCTCGCCTCCCAGGGACGCACCGTTTGGATCCGAGACCCGGGAGATGCGCCAAGACAAACCCCTCGGGCCCCGGGCTGAGCTGCCTCCACCTCCTCTGACCTGGCGGTGAAGGAGACGGGACCGGCCGGGGGAAAAACCTCGGCACCCGGGACGGGCGGGAGATGGGGTGGGTGGCGACTGACTTCCCACGCACCGCCCGGGAACAACGTCCGAAGCGGG
>NW_009731987.1:2255-2635 GCF_000703405.1 Apaloderma vittatum | reverse complement strand
GCCCGCGTGCTGGTAGTGCGTGCAAAAGCAGAGAGGTACAACGTGGGCATGCACGTGCGCGCACGTGGGTGCGCACACACCTGCACACGCGCGTGGGGACGCGCACGGTCATGCGCATGCGCACTCGTGCACACACGGCTGCGGGCAAGTGTGCACACACGTGGGTGTGCGCGCACGCGTGGGTGCGTGTGCACACAGGTACGCACGTGGGTATGCACGCACACACACGTACACGCGTGGGTATGTCCACACACACATATACACACGGGTACGTGGACACACACGTACACGCATGGGTATGTACACACACAGGTACCCGCATGGGTACGTGCACACATGCATGCACACATGGGTACGTGCACACACGCATGCACACATGG
>NW_009731987.1:299-2224 GCF_000703405.1 Apaloderma vittatum | reverse complement strand
TGTGCACAGGGGGGTATGTGCACACACACACACGTGTGTGCATAAGCAGGCCCCAGACGTGTGCACACACACATACACACACACGTGCAGGCAAGGCAGGGAGGAGGTGCTGGAGCCCTCCCCACCCGAGCTCTGGGTTTGCGGTGGGGCCCAACAGTGAGTGGAGCTGGGTTCACGCACAGCAGAGAGTGGGAGGCGGAGGAGCCCATGGATGCACTGGTCTGAAAAAACTCGGCCGCGGAGTCGTTCGGTTCTATCAGCCAAACACCCTGGTCCCTATTTTGCAACCCTACAGTAACACAACTGGAATTATTTATTATTGTTTCTTCGTATTAATTTAATTAAGTCTTGTTGGTGTAGCATTTTTTCCCCCCATATTAAAGGAAATGAAGTCAACATCATTAAAAGGAGTGGAATAGGCGTATGCCAAAGTATTTGTAAGAGCACGTTAAAAATATTCTAATATGAATTCCAGCTGTCTCACAGGCTGATGGTAACTTTTCCTAAGAAATCCAGTGGCGCCACAGCCCCGCTGCCGTCGTCCGTGAGCTGAATGCAAATTGGTCGCAACAAGGGGAAGCAACCTTTGCTATTTCCTACAATCACACTTTTTAAAATCAAGTTAGCTAGTAATTTATAAAGGCCTTTGGCATGGCTTTTGGAGTCGGTCTCGTGACGTTTGTAATTAAAGGCAAATTGCACCGACCTTGTTTGCTCCGGAGAACAGCAAAAACCCAGGCAAGCCCGGCCCAGCGCCACGTGGGGCACATGGCACGACTGGTGGGTCCTGCTGGGGGGGCAGCGGGATAATTGGGTACCTGGCTGTCAGGGTGCTCAGGTGCCAGGTTACCTGGGTGCCAGGAGATGTATTCAGGGGTATCCGTGTACTGCTACAGCCATGTGCTGGGATACTAGTGTGCATATGTAGCGGTGTACTGGGGTACCTGGGTGCCAGGATCCCCAAGTCCTGGATTGGACTAGATGATCTTAGAGGTCTTTTCAGATCTTAATGATTCTATGATTCCTTGTGTGCTGGGGTACCTGTGTAATGGGGTACCTGTGTACAGGTGTAGCAGCACACCGGAGTATCTGTGTGCTGGGATACGTGTATGCAAGTATAGCTCTATACTGGGATATCTGCCTCCTAGGGTACCTGAGTACTGGGATACCTGGCCTCCCACTGTCCTGGCTTCTTCAGAAGCTTCCAAGCTGCCATAAAACTTTCCAAAGGGATGAGGTGAAGAATGGGGGCCCCGACAGGAACTGCAAAAAGACCCTCCCCTACAAGGGGGGATGACATCTCACAGGGGCGCTGGCCCACGTGCGTGGGAGTGGGCTCCTTCCCCTAGAGCATCCCATCCTGGTGCCTCAAAGGCACTTCTGCAGCTTCACAGAGCTGCTGCAAAGAAGAAGGAGCTTCACTGGAGTCTCTTTTAGACCAGGGAGGCAGTCAGCCACTGCCACTTCTTCCTTCCACTCAGGCATCCAGTGTCCTCCTCTGCTCTATACGTTTCTCCTTTGCTTTATTGATTTTCCAAACTGTGGGGAAGAGGCAGGATCTTCCATGGAGATTCAATGTTTTCTCTGTGCTACACATGCAGGAGGCTTGCCTGCTGTTTCCCTTCGCCAAGCAGGGCAGAAGTCACTTGCACCAAAGTTTAGAGCTCAGCAACACCGAATATATAGAGATTTCTTGAGTTCAGCAAGTTGGGGGAATAATAATAAAAAAATCCTGGCTGTGGTGTAACTGCAGGAAAGAGTTTCAGCCTCCTTGGCACTGTGTTATTGTTGGGGGGCTTATCCCAGACTTCATTAGCCATGTAAGCATCTACTGACAGTCGGGCTCTCAGAAGTGCCTCCTTCCCTTGCTCAGAAGCCAAGCCTCAATGACTTGCAAATGCATCTGGTTGGCTGAAGCTGTTCAG
>NW_009731987.1:0-274 GCF_000703405.1 Apaloderma vittatum | reverse complement strand
GTGACCCTGGGCACAGCCAAGGGGACCTTGCAGAACCCACATCGAGATGAAATCTCCGTGGATTGCATGACCCCCTGAATAATTGCAATGCTGCCAGAGTTTTGGATGGCGATTTTCTTCTTTTTCTCTACCATTAAAGGAGCAACTGGAAAGAAGAGGCAAACCTGCTGCAGGGTCTGATGTGGCTGGTGGGGAGAGGCTGAGCTGCAGCCCCTCATAAGATGCCCAAATCTCCCAAGGAGCCCCGGGTGCCCTTGGCTAGTACCCATTTGAC
>NW_009731986.1:0-5181 GCF_000703405.1 Apaloderma vittatum | reverse complement strand
GAGGGGAGCGCAGGGCTGGGTCTGGGGTTGTGGCCGGGGACTTGGAGGCAGGACGTGTAGGTGAGGGAGGGGCCGGCAGGGCTGTGGGTTGATAGAGTCTGGGTAGAAGACATCAGGGCACACTGAGGAAGGTGCATTGTGTGTGAGGAGGGTTGGGGGGACCTCAGGTATACCAGGAGAGGGTGAAACCTGCTAGGGAGGCAGAAGCTCTGCATTTTGCTTGAGGCTGGGCATGACCGTGATGTTGCAAGATGCAAAGGTAACTCCAAACCACCGTCACCCTGTCCTTCCGGGAGTCCAAGGCTATCAGTCCCTGGCACCTCACACTCGGACTGGGGCTGACGCAGCACCAGCCTGCCTTTTGATCTCAGTCTGATGATTTAGCAGCGCTCTGGATGTAAAGAAGGGCTGAATTGTCAGAGCCAGTTCCTAAATCACTTGTGTTTTCCTTGGCAGGAGTAAAGCACTGCTCTGACCCAGCCTTGTTTTGATTATTGGGTCCAGTAGACTGGGGTGCCAGCCCAGCACTGTCGAGAGCAGAGTTTGAAGCCAACAGCCAGGAGTTATGCACTGTTGCTAGCACTGACAAACAACTCAGGCAAGTCATTTAACTTCCCTGCGTCTGTATGTTTCCATATGTAAGCTGGTCATAATAAAAATGTTCATGTACATTTTCAGGGTACTTTGCAATGTCAGCAGATGCTGTTATTATAGCAGCCAGGGACAGATATCACTGTATTCTCAGAAGCCTCATTTTATCATTGTTCAAACTCCTTTTTTTTTTGCCATTGATTCACAGGCAAGCCCTTTGTATCACTAAAATCATCACATCCAGAGGCTGGTGCTGGTGTTTCTGAATAGTGGGGGGATACTGCAGCTTTATAATAAAAACCAGGATAGAATTACACCACCAGCATCTTAACCATAAATATGAAAACGTTAATTTAGAATCAATTTTGGGATGTTTCAGACTGTAAAGTTCTTTTAACTAGATCTCTGTTAAGGACAGAGGAGCACTTTATGGGACTGTAAATTTCATGCAAACAGTCCCTGTGAAATACAGATTCCTCCTATGCACTGGCTGTTCTCTCAATATCAATCATATGCCTTGCAAGTAATGTTTCACAAATATTCTGTAAATCACAGGAAAATGCTCGCAATAATGTGAAATATGACTTTCACTTGACTGTTTCACCAGAGGCCCCTAACAGGCCATTCTCCTGTCAGCACTAACATTTGTTATGGCTAATAACATTTTCAATCACAACTATTTTGGGAAAATGGATTTATTTTAAACTACTTCCCTGCAAAGGAGATCCTGAAAACACCCTGCCAAGGACACAGGCTCCTTACAGAGCACAGACTGTTAATTCGCGAGTGAAATTTCATCTCCTTTTAATTCTGAAACATCGTTTCTTAGCCAGCTCTGTGAAGACTTTGTTTGTTTTCAGGCCCTGAGGTACCACGTTCACGTCTTGGTAGGTGCTTTCAGCCTGATTCAGCTACTAGCAATAGCAAGTTACTTTTGTTCAGGTGTCTTGGGCATATTCTGGAACTGGTTTGGAATTTTGCTCCAGATTCTAGGAGAAAAGTCTTAAGAACTTTGTAGATAGGAAACTGGTAGTCTTGGTGACTTGTATTACATTGAAAGAAACTTCTTATTCTGAAACTCAAAGATTTTGTGTAATTCTAACTTTCTTTTTTCTTTTCAACTACACTTGAAATAAAACCTACAATTGTGATTATTTTATGTAGGAAGTCCAAGAAGTGTATCAGACAAGGCGTGAATTCCTTTCTTATCCTCAGGCATGTTGATACAGCTCGGTGGAGGACAAAACGCTTGTTTTAATGCCGCTGTCTGTGACCTTGGCCCTCTTTCTGCAGCTGTGTATGGACACAGATACTGATGTCTAACTGTGAGGCTCCTTGAGACTGGTCAGTGTCTTAAAGCCAAACACATATGTGTCAGTGGAGTTCTCACCATCCTGAACGAACAGAGTTTCTTTCCCCTACTGACTGCACCTTCACACTTGTCAAGCTGGACTGAGGGATATCACACTGACCCAAAAGTGTGCCAGAGAAATTGAGCAAAATATGGATTGCTTTATTTAACACCTGTGTGAAGGGATGGAAGGAGGTGCAGGCAAGGGATGTTTCTGGAGGTTCTGTCTTCTTGCCTATAGTTCTTATCCTTCCAGGTTTTCTTAAATTCTTTAAAAACATGCCACAGAAATTAGATAAGGAAAAAAACAGAGCAGATGTCTGTTGCGCCAAAGGGTCCTGAAGCACTGCAAGGGCAAGCGCATCTTCCCAGAGTGGACTGTGGGCCCAGTCCAAATGACTGTCGCTCCATCACGTGAGCGAGGGCATGCTGCGCTGCTGTGCTGACAGGCATTTACAGCCCCCTTGACCCTGTCACTCCCCATAAATCCATACCTATTTGTGCTCTCATTTCACCCTATTTATTCTGTGGCAGGTCAGATATGAGATGCAATGTTCACATCATGAGGCTAGTGAGAAACCAAGGCTGGGGTAATGGGTAACATCAAAATGACTTTATTAACAGAGCAGAGCAGAGAGCTCCTGTGGGGAAGCCACCTGCCCTGGAAAATAATCTGAAGCCTGTCACAGATTCATTGTGCAGCTTGAGACATACCAGGAACTCTCCTTTTGCCTCTGTTTTCCTATCTATGAAATGAGTATAAAGTAAAATGAGATTAATGGCTAGTAAGTGCTTTGATATCATTTGCCATAAATTTTAAATGTTATTCTGGTGGTAATTCCTTAGTACAGACTTTTTCTATTTTCAAAGCCCTGTTTCAACTTCTTTCTCACTTTTCTCTAGGCAGAAGAGAACATGACTTCTGTTAAAGAGCAGGAAGCTATCAAGAAGCTCATGGTTTTCTTGCAGGAGTGGGATAGTGCCCACAAAGTTGCTCGAAGACGAATCCTGGACAACTTCATTAAAACCAATGATGGCAAGATGGAACCAGAGCTGGAGCTGGAATTCTCCCAGGGAGCCAGCTTGTTTCTGGCTCGCCTAACAGTATGGCTCGGGATGACGTATCCATTTCCTTGGACAGCTGGGTGTGGTGTGTGGTAGCAGGACTGAGAGGAGGGGAAAGTTCTTTACTAAAAATTTCTTGAAAGAATAAGCTTCTGTATGGAGACATCCATATCCTGCAGGGTTAAAAAAAACCCTGGCTATCTAAAGATGGAACTGAAGTGAAAGCCATGTAACCTGTCTGTCAGAGACATAGAATTAATGGTTTTTCTCATATTGAGAAGAAGATTTGTCCTCTCTCACGGAGAGAATACCCAGTTCAGACCTCCACCTTGTCAAACGCAGCCTGGGGGACACCATGATGGTCTGTAAATCCCTCCTTAGCCTTGTCAAACAGCTACACATACAGCACCTGCCTCAATAAGTTGCTCAAGTCCATTGGCATTTTCCTATCTGCTGCAAGTGGGTGCGTATGGAATGTGGGGAAGGCACAGAGCAGATAAGGAAAATAGCAACTGGCCATCTTTTGGGAGAGCCATGTAAGAATTTCAGGCAAGGCAGGCCCCAGTGAGGCTTGTGGTAGGAATTTCAGTGTGGAAGGACTGTGGTGAGAGTCCGAATGCGGAGACGAGGCTTTCTGTGCCCGTGGTTCAGTATCTGAAATGAGCAGAGGGTAAAACAGGAGCCGGTGACGTGCTGGCAGCAAAGTGTGCTGCTGGTGGGCATCTGCCTCCGTGCTCCAGGCTGACGCTCCGTGGGTTCACTGCCTGGGCTCCGGGCACGCACTGCTGGGAGGCGGGAGAAGATGGTCCCCAGGAGCGCGGTGTGGTGACAGAGGAGAGCGGGGTCTGAGGCAGGTGACGCTTCTGGCTTTGTTCCCACTATCCTCGCAGACGCAGGTACCTTAGTGAATTTCTGGAGATTGGCGGCGTCTTGATTCTCCTGGAAATACTAGGGCTGAACCACCTAACAGAAGAGAACAAAAGGGAGTCTGTAAAGCTGCTGCAGCTTGTCGCAGGCGCTGGCAGGAAGTATAAGGAGCTCATTTGTGAAAGCTACGGTAGGTGGCATGTCCATCCGTGCTTTTTCCGAATTCAGGCGAGGATGTTCTCCCTGACCTCTGGCCCCTGGGGCTGCTTGCCGCTCTGAGCCACTCCCTTCCCTCCACCTGCTAGGCGGCAGATTGCCGCAGCGTTCCTCTGGTTGGAAGGAGTTCAGAGTCCCTGCTATTGTTGAGAGGTTGCACTTCATCCCCTCTCTCTGTTTTTAATGAGCTCGCTTTCTTTACAATCATGTCTTTTGATGTGATATTGCTGTCTTGCTGGTTGCAACTGCTCCAGTTAAACCATAAAACACTTCTTACCTGCAGCATTCACCTACGGCAGACTTTCTCAGACTTCCCCTCTGGGGTGGGAGGGTTTTGTGGCTTGTATCTTTTTGACCAGTGCTAGACTCTCTGCTCGTGTGTACACCCGCAGAAGAACATTGGCCACCTAATTCCCGCTGAGAAGCCAACGGCTTTTCCAGTCCTGGAATGACAAAGAGCTTTGTTTCCTTTTCTTCAAGCCACACTTTGAGCAGGCTGTGGTGCTGGGTTTTCTTGGGGTTGACAGCTGGCTCCTCCAGGCACACAACTTGTCATCTCTTTCTCTGCACAGGGGTGCAATCCCTTGCTGAATTCTTGGCCACTTCCAACTCAGCAGAAGCTCAAGAAGATGTGCAGGTCCTGCTCGACACATTGGGCCGTGGCAATCCCAAGTACCAGAACCAAGTCTACAAAGGCCTCGTTGCTGTGCTGCTGTGCGTGTCCCCCCATGCCGAGCAGCTAGCTCTGCAGACACTTGGCATCATGCAGGTGAGCCGCGGGCCTGGCTGGGGGCTGAGAGCAGGGCTGGCTTCTGCATCTCTCCTTCCTGCTCTGGCGGGAACTGTGCTTGAAATAAGATGTGAAGGCTGCCCCTGTCCCTCAGCCCTTTTTCCCCCAGGACATGGTGGGAGAGGCACCTTCAACCCTCATGGAGCGTGTGCTGGGCGTGCTGTGCTCGGTGCACCTGGAGGTCCAGCACGAAGGTAGGATGCCTCTGCCCAGCCCGGGCGGTGGCCGAGGGGATCTAGGCACGGCCGTGGCTGTTGGCGGGGCCGGCGGGACGCGGCACCACCACAGAGTGCCCCCTCCC
>NW_009731985.1:222-1740 GCF_000703405.1 Apaloderma vittatum | reverse complement strand
TTCCAGCCCCAACATTCTGTGATTCTATGATCTGTGAGCCACATCTTCAAAAAAGGCTGGATGGGGTAGAGTCTTCTAGGTCTCTTCTACTTTTTATAACTATAATTCAGCTTTTCTGACTTCTTCAGGCTCTGTGTAATTGTCACTGCCTTTTGCCTCTGACCTGAGAAAGACACGGGCTTTCCGAGGCTGTGTAGGGACTGGCTGGGCTGCCACAAGTCACCTGAAAAAGCGCGACTCTTCCACAACTCAGCAGGGCTGGGTAGGATTTCCCTGTTCGGAGGGGAGCATTGCAGGGGGTGTTGCTGTAGGAAGGATGAAAAGATGCTTTTTATTGCTTTTTGATGCTCTTTTTGTTGCTCTTGAGCCATGGTGCAGGCTGGTCTCTCTCCCTTATGGTGTGGTTGGGTATGTGTGAGAAGGCACGCACGAGAAAATAGAAAGTAATACATTGATTTTCTTGCTGATGTGCACTTCCACTTTCGTTCTGGTGCTCTAAAGGCACGTAAGTGAGGAGGAAAAGCAGCCCAGGAGCAATTAGCTCTCTCCTCTGCTTCCTGATGGAGGTTTCGCAGGCAGAACACACTCCTGCAAAATGAGGGGGGTTTCACTGCTGGATGCTCTGATCCCAGGAGGTTTAGCTCTGCTGCCCAGTGCAGAGTCCCAGTTTGCCGGAGAGTGGTGCACAACGCTGGGCACAGCTCTGCAGAAAAGATTATAGGATCTGGTCACGTTCGGATGTATAAACCCGGGTCCCGTGACGCTGCAATGGGAAATACCATAAGGGATGCCAGACTTGTGGCACATGAGCCGTGGTCCTGAGCTGGCTCCCTCGGAGCTCTCCTGCTTGTATCTGCATGGCGCTTCCAGTTTTAGGGTTGTGGTGGGTCGGAGCCAGTGAGGAATGTCTGTTCTTGCAGTCAGACAAGCCCTTCCCGGCTAAATGCTTCAAACGAAGCCTGTTTGAGGGGATCTCCCAACCGTGGGTCTCATCCAGGATTGCCTCTCACTCCGTGATCGCCGCAGGTCGGCTTGTTGCTCGGCTTGGCTGAATTTAAAACCAAAAAATAGCAAACAGGAGGGAGCACAAGATCTGAAGTTGTGCGATAGTGCACGCTCCCTTTTAGACTGGTGCGTGTCTTGGGGCATGGATGGCATCAGTACGTGTGTGTGTGTGTATACATTATACGTATGTATATCTATTTTGATTATTTTCATTGTTCTTTACAAAAGCAATAGGCCTGGAGGGCTTCAAAAGACCTGATACCTTCGTTGTGAATTTTCTTGCTAGCAATCAGGTGTCTCCATTCCATCCTAAGATCTGTTATGTTTTGCTGATTTCCTTTTTTAAAAACATGCATACGCATATCCAATCCGTCATGCCTTAATGCATCCAAATCCTCCGAGTCCTTTATTCGTGTACTCAGCCTGCGCTTCGGAGCCAAGAGGATCCGATGTGCTCCATTAAGCTGAGGCGCAGGGTGGGGGTGAGACTGGGAGCCCGTTCGGATGCCCTCT
>NW_009731985.1:0-212 GCF_000703405.1 Apaloderma vittatum | reverse complement strand
GGAGCGGCGGGGGGGGAGCCGGTTCCCATGCCCGACGTGCCTCGCTGGAGACGGGTTAGCCACCCACTGCTCCAATTCAAACCCCAGGCACGATGGAGGAAGACGTTACAGATGGCCGGGCATGGTGGCATAGATCATCTTTAAAAAGCTTCTTTCATATTTACCCGGTTCTTAACGAGTCTCTTCTTTCCACAGCATCTCCGTCCTGGATT
>NW_009731984.1:0-583 GCF_000703405.1 Apaloderma vittatum | reverse complement strand
GGGTCTCCAAGAGGTTCCTCAACTTTGAGGTCTTGGAAAACCCAACTTAGGGAACTCCAAGAGGTTCCTCAAACTCCAGGTCTTCTAAAAAAGTCCGATTTTGGATCTTCCAAGAGATTCCTCAACTTTGAGGTCTTGGAAAACTCAACTTGAAGGTCTCCAAGATGTTCCTCAGCTCCAAGATCTTCTGAAAAGTCCATTTTTTGGGGTCTCCAAGAGGTTCCTCAACCTCAAGACCTTCTCAAAAGTCCATTTTTTGGGGTCTCGAAGAGGTTCCTCAACCTCAAGACCTTCTCAAAAGTCCAGTTTTGGGGTCTCGAAGAGGTTCCTCAACCTCAAGACCTTCTCAAAAGTCCAGTTTTGGGGTCTCCAAGAGGTTCCTCCGCCTCAAGACCTTCTCAAAAGTCCAGTTTTGGGTCTTCCAAGAGGTTCCTCAACCTCGAGGACCTGCAAAAAGTCCTTTTTTGAGTCCTTCTAGAGGTTCCTCACCTCCAAGACCTTCTCTAAAGTCCAATTTTGGGGTCTCCAAGAGGTTCTTCGACCTCGAGATCTTCTAAAAAGTCCAGTTTTGGGTTCTCCAAGA
>NW_009731983.1:2435-2798 GCF_000703405.1 Apaloderma vittatum | reverse complement strand
ATGCTTAATTATTCACCACCTCTCATCTCCCATCTCCTACGAGCTGCTTGGGTGGGGCCCTCCTTAATTGGGGTGGCTGGTTCATTTATTTTTTTTTAAAGGGACGTTATTGGCTTTAGGCTGGAAGGACAGGGACAAAGGGGCCTGGGGCCAGCATGGGGCTGTCATGCCTGTGCCCTTCACCCCTTTCTTTCTCCCATAGGTGCCTAAAGGCTGCAGTGTCCCGCCAGCCACCGAGATCACGAAGCCTCCAGTGGTGCCCCAGGCCCAGGAGAGGAAGCCCCAGGTGGCCTACAAAACCGAGATCATCGGAGGAGTGGTGGTCCACACGCCCATCTCCATCAACCAGGTGAGCTGGCAGGG
>NW_009731983.1:1612-2331 GCF_000703405.1 Apaloderma vittatum | reverse complement strand
GTGGTTCTCTAACCCGTGTGTCAGAGCTTGTGGACGTGGGTCCCACAGCCTGGCTCAGGGTCCTGGGCTCTGGGGGAGGTCTGGCCGTGGGGCTGGAGGCAGTTGCTGGTTCGGGCTGTTGGGGAGGCTGGTTTGCATTTTCATTTCTGGAAACCAGCTTGATGCCTGCAAACCCTGCCCACTCAGGGGTGTATAAATAGCTGCACTTAGCACCCTGCAGCACCTCTCCTTTGTCTCGCTCTCAAGTGAGATGAGACGAGGGGGTGTGAGGAGGAGGAGGGTGTGAATCTGCTCCTGGTTCTGGCCATCCCGCACCGTCCACCCACGTGTCCTGGGTCCTGATCCCTGTGGAGGTGCCTGGGGCAGAGGCACCCCGTGTTGTGCCCCCGTCAGAGCAGCCAAAGGGACTGACCCATCCTGGGGGCGGTTGCTGGCACCCCTGGCCGTGGCTCTGCACCCCCTCCCTGGGCACGCGGCCGGGATGCACGTGGCCCTTGGTGTCTCTCACCTTCGGGCGCTCGTCTGGCTCTGGGTCTCACTTCAGCTCTTATCGGTGGCGACACTAAAAATAGAGCAGAGAATTAGATCATTGCAGTGGCTTTTTTTTTGCTGGCAGACGTGTTTAACGCTTCTCTGGCCATGGGGTTTGTTGAGGTGTGGAGGTGGGGGGTGAGGGGCCCGTGGGGCCGGGCTGTATGGCCGGTGTCCCGGCCCCCTAC
>NW_009731983.1:0-1474 GCF_000703405.1 Apaloderma vittatum | reverse complement strand
CTGCTCCGTTGTCCTGACTCTCGACTCTCCCTCTTTCTCCTCCTCTGCCACCACCTCCCGAGAGCCACGAGCTCCATCCTCAGCCCTCACCTGCCTTCTTTATTTCGCTGAGGATTTTTTTTGAGGTGGTGCATCAGCTGCCGGAAAACTTTCTGTGCTCTTGCAGCTTGCCCTGTGTGAAATGGCTATTCCTCTGCTGCAGCTTCCTGGGCGCCTCTGTGGTTTCCTGGCTCTGCCCCGGACGGTGCAGCTCTGCACCCCGAAACGAGCACTGTGCCCCCAGCTCCTGGATGTGACTCTCCCATCGCGGCCCTGTCCCCACCTCTCGCTCTGGATGCATCCGTACCGCCTGGTGCAGCTCCGGGCGAGGGGAGTGAGCGGCTTCCCCTTCCCGGCCGGGCTAGAGCTGGGCTCTGTCGCTTCGGGGCCAGCCAAGTGTGCTCATCAGTGTCCTGGGGAAACCAGAGCAGCCTCTCGAAGGTGCTGGAAGCAGCGGGGCGGGCAGGTTGCTGGTTAACCGCAGCGGCAGTGGCAGGGCGCGGGTGCCATATAAGGGTGCTGGTGGCCAGAGCCGCCCCGGCTGCCATGGCAATTCTCAAACCTCAGAGCTGGAGGAAGGAGTTGGAGGGACGATGGGGGAAGGAGACGAGCGCAGATGTTTTGTCTCAACCATCCTCAGCACGGCCGAGGGGGAAGGGAGGGTGCTGCCGGGGGCAGGGAGGGTGATGCTGGTGGTGGGGCAGGGTCTGGCACTGGGATATGCTGGGGGTGGGTGCTGGGTGCTCATCACAGCGAGCCTTGTGCTCGGGGCCGGAGGACATGTGGTTTTTCTACCTGAACTCCAAACATCACTGTTTCTTTTGGAAGAGTTTGGCTGTGAACATATGGAGCAGAAACATCTCAGCTTTCCTGAGGCGTTTATTCCCGTGATATATTACTTTCTCGGGCTGGAAAGCGTCCCTGCTTTCTGACTTGAGTTTGTCTGGCTCCAGCTTCCAGCTGGTGGGTTTTGTTCTGCCTCAGCCAGGTGAAAGAGCTCCTCACACCTCACCCTTCTCCCCAAGAGCGTCTGTGCTGCTTCAGCGTTTGATAAGCTGGGCAGATGAGGTCCTTTAACTCTGTTGCTGCAAGGGATCTTTTTCAGCTCTCAGATTGCTTTTCTGCAGCCTTTCCAGCTTCTTGACATTGCCTTTAACACATGGGTGCCCAGAGAGTGGGTACTCAGGCAGCAGCACGAAAGGAGAGAAAATCAGCTCTCACTGGCTCGTTCCCCTGCTGGTGTCCAGGCACAGCACTGAGCCCTTGGCACCCAGCGCTGCGCTCGCGTCGCTTTGGGTTTTCCCCCCAGCTCAGGCATCCTGCCTTCCAGCAGGGAATCCCCCTCCCTGCTCTCTCCCGGCTCTCGGTAACTCTGTGCTCTCTGGTTGCAGAATGGGGGGGACGGAGGGGAGGGCAGCGACGTGGCCGCTCACCC
>NW_009731982.1:0-764 GCF_000703405.1 Apaloderma vittatum | reverse complement strand
AGAGTACAAAAATGGACTCATGAAGCACAAAACAAGCAAAGAAAGCTTATTAAGATCCAAAAAAAAGGGCATACCTGTTGCTAGATTTCATGTTGTGAAATCTGTTTGACAAATATTATCTTATCATAGAAGACTCGGAATTGTGCTAGACAATGCAGTTCTATATTTTTTTCCCACCCAACAAAAAATATATAACAAACAAAACCTAATCATTCCTCCCTCTCCAAAATATAATGTAGGATATAATTTTCTTCATAAATTGGAACGGGAGGCAGTGATAAACAGTTCAGTATATTCACTGAAAAGCCTGCTGCAGACTCATAGAGGTAATTTATAGTACCGAATGACTTGGTCAGGATTTTTAAAACAAATTACATAGCCAGCATGCCCTTTCTTTATTTTTATGATATGTAGAGAAACTTGTCTATGTATCTTTCTTAGGAGCTTAGTTTTTACCATATATATCTTTAAAATGTAAAAATCTGACGGAAGGGCACCAAGTGTTAGCTCTGGAAATGGAAGCCTTGTCTGGTTCAGGCACCATGCCAGGGCACCTCCATTCTTTTCTATGCTGAGATTGATACCTTTATGTTGTGCTTTCAGTATAGTCTTGTTTTGAGTGTTTTATTCAGACATTAAAAAAAAAAAAGACAAAAAAATTAACCTAAATTAACTGAAACCTAAGTGAGCCAAATGATTCAGAAATAAGAGGTGAGCTGAGAGTGTGTTAGGATGGTTTCTTGAATTCTTGGTGTTCCCAGGTC
>NW_009731981.1:0-9305 GCF_000703405.1 Apaloderma vittatum | reverse complement strand
AGCCTCTCTTTGTAAGACTTACCCTCTAGTCGCCTAATCATTCTGGTTGCCCTTAGCCCAGAACTGCACACAGTACTCGAGGTGTGGCCTATACTATATTAACTGGAGAAATGTACTGCAATTTTTAAGAAAACAGTAGAAGAATAGAGACATGTAGGTGTACCCAGGAAAGCAGTGACTGTAGAACCGTGGGAAACAATGGTTTGACTGATTTAAATCTCCAGTTTCAAGCGTATATCTGTTCCTACTCAAATATCCAATGATTTCTTAGTTTCTTAGTTTGAAAGCATATGAATTGTTAATAGAGACTTGAAAAATCCACACTGCTCTGCACTGCATAAACAAACGTACTTTGGATTGCTGAAGTAAGTATAACCTGAGTTTGTTTCTAAACTTCAAATTGTTTTAAAAAAAGGAAAGTAATTTTTCTAATTTTCTGTAGTCTGTAGATATTCTTGTGTTTTGGACAGACTCAGAAGCTGTGAATTCCAATAGTAAACCTCATTTTTCTTTTCTCTGCAAAACAATATTTACTTGATGTTAATATTAACTACATATACCTTTTGAATCCATCACAGAAAATAAATTGTAAAACAGAAAAGTGCTGTGTTTACGCTCTTTCTGAAGTCTGAGGCTTCATTCAGAAAATATTTTCCTGAAAACTTAATGTTTCACTAATTTATTTAAGAATTTTTTAACAGATGCAAATGTTCAGAGTGTTCTATAAGGAAAACCAAAGTTTTACCAGAGAGAGCTCATGGATATACAGCTCATGGATATAGAGCTCACCTTATCTTGAAAAGGTCTAGGAGCTGTTAAAAGTTACCAGTAGTTTTCAGTGTTGTCAGTAAGTAAGATGAAATGTGTGTGGTGAGTTTGGATGCCAAAACAGTGTTGGCATTCTTCATTCTGCTAAATAGGGAACTGAGGGCAAAATGTATTTCCTCTTTATGTGGCTTCCCATTCTGTCACAAAGGAGCCCATACATACATCTTAGCCTTGACTAAGCAAACCTAGCTTTGACAATCTAGTTGCGGCATAAAGGTGAGAACTTGAGAACTTGAGAACTTCTCATAATGGTAGTAAGAAAAGAAAAGTATTTCCAGGTAATCTAGCTCATTTTAGGTCATTTTGCACAGCTAATTCAGTGTGATGAGTTGAGCCTTTCCTCATAAGCACCTTCAGTGTTCTGACTTCTTCAAAGGGAGGCAAGAGAAAAACGTGGAACGTGTGACAGTGTTGTAAAAGGTACACAATCAGCCTTCATTTATGGAGATCAGGGAAGACTGGGAAATCACTCTCACCGGCCACTTCCAAGACTGTTCCACTCTAAACTGCTACTCTCAGGTCACCGTTAGGCTATGAGGTGGGGCACCAAGTCAAATCTTGCTTAAAGGAGGCGTACTTGCGTAGTTTGTGAGCCCAACATTATTCCAGAAAATTAGATTTGCTGTGGTGATAAATATATTGTAGGCTTCTCTTCTCATCTTCCATCTGTTCTACCTCCAGATTAACCTATGACATGAACATTAAAGGAAAATGCAAGTAGAATTCAATACCGAGCAGATTAAATGGCATTTGGAAACAGCTTTATTTTAATTATGGACAAAAATCCAAATAGGGGTAGATTTTTACCTCCTAATTTAGAAGCATAAAACTGCTGACCTTCAATGAGACTGTTACTCTTAGGATTTCAAATATCTTTTTGAAAAATATATGACGTTTTAGAAATTCAGAAACAATAGCATGTTTTTCTACTAATTCAACTGAACAAATTTGATGTCAGCCACATTTAACTGAGAGTGTTCTGCATACATATGAGTTCAATGCTGCAAAGCTGTCATCTATTATAATATTTATTTTTGGCACAATACTAGGATAAACTGAGTCAGTGTGCCTAGTGTCAAAGGAAAACGTGTAAAAGCAAACTGTTGTCCTTACACATGAGTGTACGTAAAGGGTGCCAAAGAGCGACGCTCTAGAAACTCTTGTAGGTGTACTGAAATGTTGCAATTGTTATTTCTTGTGTAAGTACAGACTAGCAAAAAAAAAAAAACAACAAACCAGTGAAGAAGTTTATGTAGATTTAAATATTACTGACTTAATTAATTTAAACTGAGTAAATGTAAACTGACACATATTGGAAATCCTTGACTAAAGGCTATCCATTTATTTCTTAAAATTTGCTATTCATGGGTTGAGGAAAGTGGACTCTCCCTTTCCTCCTAATATTTTGTTTTCCTTAAGGATGGTTGCTCAATCAATCAACAACTATTGCAGATACTTAGTTTATAACTAAGCTCCTTATCCTTCAGCATCAAGTGAGAATTGTGCACTGTTGTACTTACTTAGCCAGCTACCTGTGAACATGATTTGGCAGGAAGGCATTAATACATCTGTCTCTTTAAGCATCTCTACTAAGAAGCTTTAAAAATAGCATCACTAATATTTCATTGAGCAGAATAAAATACTTGAACTTTTATTGCTATTATTTTATTTATGTTCTGTTTTAAGCAGGAGAATCAGCTTCACAATTCTGATACAGAGGTTGTACTTTGAAAACATTCATTTAAATATCACTCCCACGAAGTGATGCATGGGAAATCATAATATTTCCATGCACTTGTTATATGAGACAGCTGATGGTTTGTGTGCCACTATCTACCAACTATATACAAATAACTGTTGAGGATGACAGTTGTGTTACTCCCACTTAGCAGCTTCAGCAGAGATTTGTCTTAAAGAATGTTCAGGAGATGGGAGCAGTTAAGAGAGTATTCACCCCTTGATTACCCTATATGTTGCTACTATAAACCCTATATTCAGCAGTTTCCTTAGTTGACAAAATGTGGAATTATTTTTGTAGGCTTTACACAAATCCAAAGTTCTGAGATCGTATTTAATATTGCATAGCTGGATGCATGTACGGATCCTCTTCAATGCTGTTCTTTTTTTAAAAATTTTATTAAATATATGGTTAAGAGTAAGTTTTAGCAATGTAACTTGAATTTAAACATACATTTATTTTACATATAGTGGTTGAAATAATACCTGCTCCAATTCCTTCTTTATGTATTTTTAAATCTTTCTACATGCTTTTCAGGAGCAGACTTTAAACTGAGATTCATTTTGCTTGACTTCAGTGCTTGTAACGTAGCTACTCGAGGGTGGTCTTGCAATTGAAGCACACATTGTTATCAGAAGAATAAACAGCTAAGGCATCCAGAGAGCTAGACATCTTATTGCTAAAGTAAATTCCTGTAAATGTCCTGATGAATTGTTATCTGAGTTACTATAAGTAATAGCTTAGCTCAGTTCCCCATGCATAGATATCTAGTTGATAACACAGTTATGTTCTGAAGCCAGTTTCATTCTCTGTTTTAATTGCTTGAATAATGTAATAAAAAAGAAAAAAAAAAGGTATGTATAAAATCTGCAGGTGAAAAAGTCTTCCAAAAATGTTTGCAAACCTAAGTCTGAGCTCACATTAATCTTGGAGCATTTGGGAGGAAAAAGGAAAAAAATAAGTACTGAAATCTTGATGTTGAAACACAATGTTCAGACACACAAGCAAATTACTCCTGGGAACTGCTTTAATAATCATAGATGTGTGCATCCCACAGCAAATGCAAGCTAATTTCAGTTAACCTATTTCTCTTACAACAAAGGATAAGCTATTTCAGATTTGTAGTATCTGTGGATAAGAATAAAAATGTTGACCACCTGATGTGTCCTGCCCTTTGGGAACATATTTAGCTAGAGACATAGCTAAACACTGAGAAAGATTATCATAGATATCTGGGAATCTCTTTCACTGAAGTTTTGTGTTTTGAGAATTAGGCAGATATCTTGCAGTAACTGTCCAGGTACAATTAACTCTGGCTAGGCAAATAGTTAAGTAACTTTTCAAGATTTATTCCATTGTAGTATTTACATCATTCTCTGGTTAGTTCTTCCAGTTCTCTTGAATTTGCCTTGTGAAATTCCAGAGAAAAAGGAAGCACAAAAAGACATAGAGAGATGTCATCTCTCCTGTATTATTCAGAGATTTTTCTTTGTGGCTGAAAGCAGATAATCACTCAGAGCTCTAGCTGCACAAATTCTCTTCAGCTTTTCCACACAGAACAGTCTATTTCTGGAACAACTGGTGTAGACTGGCTTCACAGAATGACTGAGGTTGATGGGGACCTCTGGAGATCATCTGGTCCAGCCTCCTTGCTCAAACAGGGACACAAAGAGCAAGTTGCCCAGGACCATGTCCAAATGGCTTTTGGATATCTGCAAGGATGGAGACTCTACAGCCTCCCTGGGCAACCTGTGCTGGTGCTCAATCACCTTCACGGTAAAAAAGCGTTACTTGATATTCAGGAGGAATCTTCTGTGTTTCAGTTTGTGCCCCCTGCTTCTGGTCCTGACACTAGGTGTGACTCTGTCCTCTTTGCCCTGTCCCTTCAGGTTTATCATCAGCACAGACTTGCCCATGCTGGTGATGGCTAGCTCCTCCTAGAATAAAACAGATAACTTTGCACTGTAGAAACAATTTGTCAGTGTTCATCTTGTAAACCTTAGTGTGGACTCAATGGTCCGCAGGCATCTTCAGACATAATACTAAATGCAGCCCAATCAATACACATCTTTCCATGTATATCATATCTATCATCATGATATTTCTAATCATGAGCTTTATTGTAAATTATTTTTAGCAGACTATTTATTTAGTTTTTCATCCTGAGGATGCTTGAAACCCTTACTATGCAGCTATGCTGTCAAGTTCTTATCAATTGACAAGTCAGACTTTTTGCAGTCATGAACTTGGTTTAAGACAAAACTATTTTATAACATTTTGGCAATAGGCTCAGATGAAACATTTAAGCATTTATGGCACTTTCTGCTTTTAAATGCTTGACTCTGTAATTTTGTATGCCTTTAGTATGGAATACAATCTCATCAATTAAAAATATTTCCTTTTCATTTCTCTTCATGGAAATGTAATACCTCCAAAGTAATCTGGTCCTCTAGTTCAGTTGTTAGTTAGAAATCACTTGGACATTGCTGAACTCCATGGAGGGAAAAAAATCGAGCAAGTTTTCCTAGTTTCTTACTCTCAGTATTTGTGATGGCAGCTTGTGAGTTTTGCTGTGGTTTGGCACTTTGGCTGTCTCAGGAGAGTAGCAGGTCACCAAGCTGTACACTGCTTGGGAAGTTGTGACTGCATGTTTCTGTATTTTCACCTTTAGAAGATTTTTGGTAACTAGTGTTTGAATAATTAAGGGACAGGCTGAAGAGAGATGGCAGTAGAAATTAGAACAGCTCTTTGTTTTGTCATCAGTAAAAGGGCACTGAATGGTTGTAGTTGGCTTTTCTGGCTCAAGAGGCTTTTCAGCTTTATTAATGTTTATATATTTTGTATTCACATCTTTTGAACACTAATAGGAAGGAATATTCAGGCAACATTTAATAAGAATATAGTTCCTTCCTTCTAAGTTACAATTGGATACAGTTGTAGCTCAGTTGCCTATACCTTTCTGTTGTTAGCATTGGAATTTGGAAAAAATAAGCAGGAAGAAAAAAGCTACTCTATCTTCATAAAATCTTTTAGGAGCAATAGCAAATGGAAGAATTATTTACACTACAGTTTAGCTCCTCATCCCCCCTATCAGAAACTTGTATCTTCCCACTACAGTTAATTCAACATCTCATGTTCCTTGCTTGGCCAGATATATCCGTATGATTAGTGCTTGGCCTGTTCTGAAGAACTCCTCTGACTCATCCTTGAGGAATACTCCTTCCCATCCCTCCTGTAGTTTAGTAAGAGTGCACTAGGAATACCAGTGTCACCCCTGTCACCCCTTTCCTGAATTTGTCAGACTGTTTAGTGTGCAGTTAAATTGATCTGCCCAGTGTTCACAAACGACATCTGTGTACAAATACTGTCTTGATACCAGTGTTATTTGAAAGATACAAAGCCCTCAGCTCCCCCCAGTGAGCTGATGCCAGATCTCCTAAGCAACCTGCTATGACTCGTTTACTCTACTTGCGCCTTCCATTAGCCTTCACGACCCGCTGTCCAAGGACATTGTGAGCGGTGCGCTTCGAAAGCGGTGCCTCCTGGTGCACAGCTAATGTGTGTATACGTCTCCTGAGTGATCTCAGGTCAATTTAGAATTGTTCTGTTTACTGATAGTATCATCACACAAAGAAATGGGCTGCAGCGATACCGTATGTGAGAAAATAAGGAAACAGGACTGGCAAAACAAATTAGTGTCTTACTGTAGCTTGGTTTTCAGGTTACAATAGCAACCTCCTTCTGCTCTCTGGCTTTTCTCATCTCTGTGTCCCAACTCACATTACAGACTAGTTCAGTTAGTTGCTGCTGTGAACATTTCACAGGAACACATCCACAGGTGTCAAGCTCACAGCTATCATTATTTTTATTAGCTGCCTTCTGTTCTGACAAGTCAGCATCTGTCCCGCGGGCTCACCTTGCTCCTTGCCTCACGGTCTGTTTCTCAGGATTTCAAGCTGCTACATAGTTGTCCTCCTCAGTAACATGGTTTCTATGTGCACTTGCCATTAACTGCTTGAAGAGGAGGGAGAACCCACCTTCCTGAGCTGGACACAGGTATCGGATCCAGCTGGGATGGAAAGAAGTCATAGAAAAATAGATAGTATTGTTATTGACAAGATAAGATACTTTACACATAAAAGCTCAAGAAAGAAAAAGGCATCCTCCCTCAAAATTTGTACGGTCCTAAAATAAGCCTTGAAATTATACCATCTCTCCCAATTTAATGTGCAATTGAGCATATATGCATATGTATATGTACACACAAGTGTGATACAGACATATCCTTGCAGTGCAAGTCCAGTGGAAACCATCTTGGCAAAACTCAGCATCTACATCTGGATAAAGTATGCACTGTTATGAATTACCTTTAAAGAAGAAAAAAAACCCTGCATTTAGATTTTTTTCTTTAGTTCAGAGCACTCAGACTATGTAACCAAACTATTTACCATAAAATAAAAAACTTCTGCTGCAGTTTTGAGAGTAAATTTATTCCTCTGCTCATCTGCTTTCTCATTGCATAAAGTGAATGATGATGAAACGTATTTATCAACTGAGTTTTTGTAGCTTTTCTTTTTTATTGATATTTTTCAGCTTTGTTAGCATTAGAGGGTTTTATTTTGTTTGTAATCCACATCTTAAATCTTTGCAAGAAGCAATCCTTAATAAGCATACAGGTTTCTCCTTTTTAAGATACAGTTAGATAGCCAAGTAAACAATCGATCTGTGTATCAGCTGTTTTCTCAGTTCAGCATATTTTCTCAGGAATCAACATGATTCCTGCCATAACTGTAGCTAATGAACTGGTAGTTCAAAGTCCTTCTAGTTATTGGTATTTTGGCCTATGGTAAGTAGGCCATTGCAATGAAAGCTTAGCTGTACCCAAATCTATCAGAAGAAAAAAAAGCCTGTATAGTTATATATAGCCAGCAACGAACTTTATAGAAGCTTACAATCTTTTTCTGAGAAAATCAATTGCAGTTGAACACCCCTGTATTTTTGCTGTTGCTGCTCTTGTTAGATCTATGCTGAATGTTGGTCACCTGTTAAGAGCAGATCTCAAACAGAAATGTAGTTTCATGTAGCATAAATGCAGTTTCATTTTAAAATAGCTTATCATTTTATAATTAGATCTTATTAAGAAATGTAGATAGTTGTAAGTAATTTATGCTACTGCTTGTCCTCATCAAACTCATTCCTTGTGAAGTCTTTCATCCCTCTCCCTAACCAGAATTATGAAAAATTCTCCCAAAAGGCCCTCCTCATCTCTATTCCCTTCCCAACATCCACCACTGAAATTTTCCTGTAGAAAAATAATGAGAAGCTCACAGGACATGATGAGAACAAACTCTGGAGACCAAGCTCCAGCTCTGAGTTGCCCTTGCATCCAGAGTAGTTATTTCTCATGGTCAATACATAATTTAAGTGTTCCCTGTGAAGTAACAGCAGAGTACAGGGGGGACTAGAATGGGAAGAAGAAAATAAAACTAATATTTAAAGAACATATTTATAGAACTATCTTTCCAGTGCACTACCTTGCTTAATTTTATGAATGGGTCTTTACAAAGGATCTTACTGTCAAGGTGGATCTCATATTGTTGAGAGAAGGGAGATTAGGGACTGCTCCCTATGGGAAGGTGAACAGGGAGCCAAGGGTGACCGCAGCATGGACAGTGTTCCCCTGATGGGATACCACCCTGCAGCATCTGAGCATAGAAGGCAGAGCCCAGGACTGGTAACTGGAGCTCTTGACATCTGCAACATGACAAGCAATGTCCCAGGGCCAGCGTCCTTCCAGAGGATCAAAGAATCACAGAATTGTCCAGACTGGAAAAGACCTTAAAGATCATTGAGTTCAATCAATAACATAACACTGAGAAGTCCTTGACTAAACTCTATCCCTAAGAACTGTGTCTGCTCAACTCTTAAATACCTCCGGGGACGAGGAGACGAGGACCCCACACTGCCCTGGGCACCCTTGGTGCAACTTGAGGCCATTTCATCTTGTCCTACCATTTGTTACTTGGTTGAACAGACCCCACCTCTCTGCAGCCTCCTTTCAGGTAGTTGTAGAGAGTGATAAGGTCTCCCTTCCTTTTCTCCAGGCTAAATAACCCCAGTTCTCTCAGCTGCTCCTCATAAGACATGTGCTCTAGACCCTTCACCAGCTTTGATGCCCTTCTGTGATGGGCACTCTAGTGAAACACCTCCATCTGTCTTTTTAACTGAAGATGCAGACAAGCATCTGCTGTGCTATCTAACCTTGGAAAACACCTTTCTGAGTAGCTCCTACTCAATAGACAGAAAAGAGCTGAATCTGATCTTTTTCCTGTCAAGTTCCATAACAGCAGTTACTGTCCCAGGAGGATAGGGTTTCCATCAGGTGCTGAGCTTTCCTCTAGAAGCAATCAGTGTACTGTAGAGGAAGGATGAGGCTTGGACTTAGTAATTAACTGGCTGGTGTCTATACACGTACATGTTTCTCTAAGAACAGTGGAGCAAGACACTCAGATTATGTAGAAACAGAAAATTCTGTGATTTTTTTGTGTGCCAAAGAATGAATCTTACTGAGTGATATTAATAAACCACAGGACTTAGAATCACAGGAGCAAAAGGAGATATGACCAGTGTCATACTAAATTGTATTCAGTAGAGCCTCAGCGATCCCAGAGGTGAAATCAAGACACAAACAGGGTCAGTGTTGTGTTTTCCGTTGAGTATTTATTTTCCAAACTTGGGG
>NW_009731980.1:4709-27471 GCF_000703405.1 Apaloderma vittatum | reverse complement strand
CTGCCGGCCAGGGTCAAACCACGACAACTCCATATACTTCCGCCGTCATTCTGATCACCTTAGCCATTAAAGTGAAGAGCACATGTTCCTGATCTTTCCTCGTTCAGGTTTGGGACCTTCTGTCAAAACTGCATCAGAGGTTTCTTCCCAGAAGCACATCATCTCCAACTGCACACCCTGATAACTTCAAAATGCTCACTCTCCATTTACTCTAACAAAAAAACCACACCACTGCAAAGTTAATAGCTTTGAGAATTTCAGACATACGTAAGTGTGGGACCCACCAGATTGGAAGCTTTGCAATTTATCTATCACAGAGAAATGGGTCATGCTTATTTGGATACAAAATGGCTAGGACGTCTCAAAATTTCTGCAAGTAATAAAAGAAAAGCCTTTACTTAAAACACAGAGGCAACAGAACAAAGGGAAGAGGAAATTAAAGTAAATCTTGCACCACCGAGCTGGCACAGACCACTAGATCAATGCCAGCACACAGCTCTGGCTGTTTGGGAGCTCTGCATTCTGATCACTAGCAGTCTGCATGCAAATGCATCGCTAAAGGAAGAACAAAGAACAAAGAGAGAAAGGAAATACAAATGCATATGCACAATCATTCGACCTGGGTTTATTCTTAAAAGGAATTTCATTCCTTGCTTCCTCCTCTAAAAGATTGTTTCCAACGTGATGGCTCTTTCCGCATTTGCAATATAGCAAATTTCAGTGATCCACAATTACACATTCACATACATGTGGCAAGGATGCTGTATCCACCTTTACTTGCAAACAACAAAAAACAATTTTACTAGTTCAAAGACATCATGCTTCTCTTTAAACATGTATTCAAAGAAAAGAATTTCTAATAGTAAGCTTTCCTCTTGTCAGCATCACAGTGTGCACAGGTGCCTGGGCTGGGGTGGAATGGAAGCAGTACATATTTTCGTGAAAATTCTGAAGTTCCAAAGGACCTCCATTATCATTAATAGCTGGGCTTTCTGGTATTCTCTAATGTCCACAAATCTTTATCAATCACTCCATCAAAGGCCATAGAGCTCAATTTCTGAACAAGTTGTCAGCTTTCAATGCTCTCTCCCTGACAGCAATTTTTTTTAAAAAATATTAGGGAGCAGATTTTTAGAAGTTTTTCAGCACCAAAAAAGAAGCAGGTAAGCATTTTCAAAAACATCAGGGAATTCAGTTTCTATCACACTCAGACATTGTTTTATATTTCACAAAGATACATAAATATTACTCATGTACTTATGTGCAGGAACAAACTGGACCTTAGTCAAAAAAAGCAGCAACTTCCAAAACAAGGACTCTCAGGCCAGGTCATACCTTTCCATGAGGCTGAAAGTAACGTAGATTACTAGGTAGAGGGCATGGCAGGACTATGCAGCATCTGTGCTTTGCTCCAACAGGGAAAGCAGTTTGGGGACTCTAAGCCACAACTTCCCATCTTAATGTTTTTTTGTCCTCTGTGTCTACTCACAGAAATAGCTTTGCAACAAAATTCTTCCTTGCTGCATGGACGTAGCATTTGCTGCCAGCACAGCATTAGCCCTTCCAACAGAGGCAGCTCGTCCAGATCCTTCGGACACAGAGGCCATAAGGCAGGACCTGCAGGGCACATGCTGGGTAACACACAGGGAATCCCTTTCCATGGGGCTGGAAATAAAACCAACCGAAAGCAAATATTTACTGAGGAGTCTTAAACAAAGTCACTGATTAATGTCAGTCCAAATAATCAGACATATTTTGTTCTCTCCAATCATCAACCTTCTGTCCAGATTATCCTAGGCATGTGAAAAGAAAAGATTGAATGTTGAGTTTATTAATTTGCTTCTTTAATAACTGACTGTGTGATGTCCCATTTGTTATATATTTCTCCCTCACACTGTTGCAAGTTTTAATATTGTTTATGCTACTATCATTTGAGAATTAATAGCTTTTCATATATCTTTTGACTTCCTAGTGGCTACAAAGAAAAAAAATCTTAAATATATTCAAGGCTAAGTGTCATTTAAACTGCCTCTGATATACACGTATTATAGTAAATTACCATAAACATGCTATGCAGTGATGGAGACAAATGCCCAAAGAGAAAACTCATGTAAACAAGATAAGTAAAACTGTCTTATACATATTTAAGGGATCCATAAATGAGAGCTAGTCATAAACTTGACAAAGGTAATAGAAGATATACATTAAACTTCATTGCTATGAAATTCAGGTTAAAAAGGTGATATAAATATTTTAGTCTTTTATCTAAGTCTCTATCATTAAAGATTTAGTCCTTCTTCACCTGCTTTGGGGGTGTTTGGAAGGGGTTTTTTTCCTTTTTCACCTTATTTTTTTGGCAGGGGGTAAACTTTTACACCTTCTTTTATTTGTTTTGAGTTCCACTTCATTCTTTCCATGCTTCTTAGCTTGTTAAATGCTGATGCATTATAAACAGGTGTATATATGCCTTGCACCCACCAAGTTACTAAAGATACCCGCCAGTTCTCTGACAAAAGGTCTTGCAAACAGAAGGACCGCAGGAGCTCTTCTTACACCATAGATGTTGCAATTCTAGACATGTCAGACAATGTGCCCTCCTCCCCTCTGTCCCCTACCTTCTGCAAGGTTACTCGTTTCAAGAGCAGCTCCTTCTAAGCCAGCACAAAGACCATAAGACGAGCAATAGTTCTGTTGTCAAAAGGCTGTGATTTTGTCATAGCTTTGTGTATTTGGTATTTTTCCTAAATTCCTAGGTAGCCAAAATATTTGCATGGATGTTTCACCTTTTTCTGTTTCTAGTTCCCACGGTTACAAAGGAGAGTTAAAAAAAAAAAAAAAGTAGAAAAATAAAAAGGATGCATTAAGTGTCCAGAAAAATGTCAAAAAAAATTTTTAAAAAATAAAGGAAAAACTAAAAGAAAAATCAGGAAAAAAATTATTTCTTAAGGTCAACCTCAAAAATCATGGCATGGCTTGTAACCTTTTATAAGTTAGGCATACCAGCCAGCACTGGATACAGACACAAATCCTTATCATGGGCTTGAATGCTCAACATCTTGAATCAGAACCACATCTGCCACTTTTTTAAACCAGCATCTGCCCCAGCACAATTTAATGACAGATATTTAAACTTATATAAATAAATATATCCTCGAGGCGTGTAACTTCCATGTGTAGTATGGAAATTTCTGTTTATGCTCATTAGAGATACATTTAATTTAAACATCGCATAGCTATTGATCTTGAGTTTAGTTTAATGTAGCCACCTTTAAAAAAAAAGCAAATGTGAGGTTGATTTACTTCATACACACAAAATTCCCCTGGAACACTGCAAGAGCACGTTGGTATTTAGGGTCCTGGTTTTTTGCTCGATCTCTCAGTGATCTCCTCATCAAGTCAGCTCAATTTTCAAGTGTTTCCCCTTTCACCCCAACAGCCACTCCTGATAATTGCCCAACTCTGAAAGCCAAGCAAGGTCTTTTCTGGCTTATACATTAGTAGCAGTAGACTTTGTGAAATTAGAGGTTAGCTAATAAGCCATTGGGACAGTCTGCACTATCACTACAGTCCTGGCAGAAGTAATAACACTGATTTAGCCAGCTAAGTAACAAAATGTGACTCTGAATAGGTAGCAGAAGTCTATGGAGTAAAAAAAAATGCCATTCATGAGAAATTGCTTTTGATTCAGGAACCATGGGAAGACACATTCAAAAAATATCCTGAAATATTTTGTCAATAGAGTTACATTTCCAGCATTTATTTTAGGTCCTGTACTTCAGGGGAAGAAAGGAACTTTTTCACCTTTCTCCTGGTTTGAGCTTTTCTTACATAATTTGAGCAAAGATGGGCCAGAACAAAGGCCCTTGATCCAAGTATTCCCACATTTTCTGCTCTTCAAAAAATCAAAATCTGTACATTGTGCCTGTGATCCATCTCTCCTCTCAGTGACTGACTGGTAGTTTCCCACATTCCATCTCCGAGCCTGCTTGCCAGTCTATCTTCTCTTCATCAGCTTTTTTGGGAAGAGGCCATTTCATTTTCCATCAAGTCTCTTTTCTCTTCCATCGATTCTTATTCTGTATTTTTCCCTTTTGCCCTCACACAGCACTACACACATTTTCCTCTCCATTAAGTTAACTCACAATTCATCAAGATTCTGCACTCCAGAGCCAAACAGATATGGAGCTGTTTTTGAAGAAAAGGCAAGGATTGCTCCAGCTTGCTAATAAAAGGTATCAATCTTGCTCCCTTTTAAATGAAACATGTTGTAAGCTTCACTTAGTCACACTAATGAAAGTATTTTGCCAAGTTTATCCCTAGCATGAGTCCCAGACCAAAAAGTGGAGGAAGAAGGGGGAACAGCATTGAGAATAACGGACCTTTATTTTTACTTAATGGATATTTCAGATTAGAACTGAGAACCTTTAGGGGCTAGGAATGGGATAATTATGTGCACTTCTGTACTTGAAGCAGAGGGCCAGGACCCTCACTCTAAGTGGTACCTATAATGGCTCTGCAATGTTTTCATGCGGTCACCGTAGAAAACATCTGTGAAAGTCTTGGGGAGGATTTGGGGATTTTGTTCCATTACTGAAAGAGGTTTGTGCATTCAAAGCAAAGAGACAGATAACTCAAGCATCCTTCTTCACCATTTCTCTTGTCTTCCCCCAGATTCGCCACTACTGACACTTCACAAAGTACTCGCCTAACTGGATGGCTCTCTAATCTCACACGGCTACTCAAGAAGTGCAGTTTCTACACATGCTCCCTGTACACATGGAGGAAAAGAGACCTCTACACTCCTTCAGGAGATTAGGATGGAAAAGAAGTTGTGTGGGCACAGCTGAGGACTACATTTGTGAAGTCACTTCACCTTCCTGCTAACATCACTTCAGGGACTCAAAATCCATTCCTCACACACAAATTCTGCTTCCCCATCTTCTTCTTTATCTCCTTGCCCTGCCAGCAGTTAGTGAGCATGGAGGGAGTCTAATGACTTGTTCTGCAGTCTCTAATACTCTTTACCTTACCCTTCTCAAGGCAGGAACTGCAGAAGAATTCTTCCCTCTTTCCAGCTGTAAAGGTTACTTTGCATGGACCTGCCAAAGCCAGCGTGCGCCTCCTCCATCGCCCGATTCTGCACAAGGCCACACCACAACCCTGTCGAAGGGCTCAAGCAAAGGGAGCAGGCAGACCTGAATTGGCTCCCCACACACTGCCCTGTTCTCTTGAATCTGTCCAGTACTCAATTCCCAAGTTATGGATGCGTTATTTTAAATGAGAAAGATGCAACCACCTCAGCCTTACTTGATGTCTCCCCCCATCTCCAGATAACCTTCCATACCATTACAACAGTCTCTATTACTCCTCTTAATGCCTTTTTCTCTCTTATTCCAATGAGAGATCTCACTTGCCTCCATCCTAAAATAATAAGACATATTATAACCAGTTATCACTAATTACAATTTCTCTGTCTCTCCTTGGAAGTATATTTTATACCTGTCTCCTCTTCTGAAGCTTAACATAACATACCTTTAAGTACAACTGAAAACAGAGAAAAGCTGGTATACTTGAGTCTTAATACTACAATTTGAGTGAAACCCAAAAAAAAAAAAACACAAGAAAACACAAAACCAAACAAACAAACAAAAACAGAATGGAAAAAAAAAGTCAGTCAACCATCAGAATACAGGAACTTAACCTCCACAAGGTCACAACTGTCAACTCATCTCCATGGGACAATGTAAATAGCAGAAAACATGAGCAGTGATGATGATGTAAGTTGTTGTGGTTGGGTTGGGTTTTTTTGAATGTTAAATGAACTCCTAGGTTGTTTTCTCTCTTCTAATAGTTTTGAAAAGAGAGACTGTACAACGGCAGGGAATAATTGAATTGTAAAAACAGAGGCACAGATGGATAACAACTCTCTGTCATTTGTTCCTGAAACTTCCTAAATGAAATTCACATCAAAATGTGAAAATCTGTAAAGCATCATTAATTTCAAAGGATAAAAGTAAGATTTTTAAACAGGAACTATGAAATAGTTTCTGTGTGTACTCTTCTGATGTCTTTCCTATTTCATCTAATTAACAATAAAACAGATGTCCCGTGACAAAATCAGTTTTTTCATCCAGTAACACTCTGACAATCTAAAACCATCAATCCCTTCACATATGTAAGCTAAATGTCACTGGAGACAGTTGATGCAATTTAGAGATAAAAGCAAAGTGAATATTAACATTGGCTAACTAGATGCAGGGGTGAAAAAAAACCTGTTGTCTGCTCTTCAAAGTTAGAGATGTCTAGTGAAGTGATTGTTGGACTAACCCTGTTCACAGTTCTTTACATGTAGTCTTACAACACTTAAGAAAGTTAAATTGGTAAGTTAAAAATATTAATACATATAAATTAAAGTACTCAAAGCTCTTATAAAGGTTCATACTCGGAAGTAAAAATCATCTGTGTCTATCTTCACTCTTTTGTAGGAACCAGGAATAAAGGAAAGTTAAACTTCAACTCAGAAAAACCAGTAACATAACGGCAAAAAGGACCCACTTACTTAACCTGACTACATAAACATGGAAAAACTCATAGCATTGCAGCACGTGGCTCAAATATTCCAGCACCATGAACATTCCCTCTTAATCATTCATTGGCAGTCAATATGTCCTGCTAATTTACCTCCTGCCAACCTCCAGATAATGTAAAGATAGTTCCCATGCAGGCTTGCCCCAAAGGCATGTTGTTCTCAGGGCAGGGAATTGTCCATTTACCTACGACCAGAATCACACAGGGAGGAAGGTGGTCATGACTGCTTCAAGTGGAGATGCTTATTTCAGAAATATTCGTGACTTTCTAGTTTTAAGAATGCCTCCTCCTCATATGTCCCTTCAAAGCAAATGAAGTTATTTTTGACATTCAGAAGGTACCCTTTAGTACAATGCAATTATTCTGGAGATACTACATCTCTTTATGAAATGTACTACACAGTAGTCAGAGCGACTCTGGAGAAGTTAATCACAGTTGCAATCACGTGTCTTCCTCGATTCACGCAATTGTGTGATTGACAGAAACTCCCAAAGCAGAATTCAATTAAGTATAATTTTGATTCTCATAAGACAAGTCTGCCTTTGTTGTAACACCAAAATCAGTTCTGAAACACTGATAAAACAGATATTAAATAACGTAATCTGCAGCTGCTCAGATGGAATAAATGCCACCAGTAATAATCCTGCCACTGTTGCCTTCTGCAGACTTCAGAGTTGGTTTTCTCCAAAACTGAAATATAAATAAGTTATAGGACACTATTGGGCAGTTTTTCAAGATTTTTAGGTATCTTAAAATGCAAAGACTCATGGGAATTTTCAGAAACATCCGAACTCCTACTCCCATTGAATGAAGATGCAGACTCAGAGTATCAGAACTAGGAACGTACACTGTGGTGGCATCACTTTCAGCAGATTATAATGCCTGTGACGCATCTTCTATATAAAGAGATGCTTTGATAGTGCTGCATACAGGGATGGTGGTACAGCAATGCACTGTTCTCTGGGAATAATCACCATGATTTGTCATCCAAGAACCTTGAGAACTTCTGTATAGTTGCAACAGTACTTATTTTAATTAGTTAAATAGTACACAAGACTTAATCAATTCACCTACTCTACTCTTTCTGGCCCCACCAAAACCTGTATCCAGTTCTCCCATACAACTCACAATCTCTCAATGCTTTTTTACCCCCCACTCTCAGCACATCGAGGAATAAGATTAAAAGAGACCCTAAGTTTGTCCTTTGTGAAGTGGCCTCTGAAAGACTGGAGTCAGGAACCAATGTCATCTCCCCTTTCAGTGCCCACACCTTGCCAGGCACAGGACTGATTCCCTTGCCTGGTATATACCTGCTGCCTCTTGTTTGAGGGTTGGTGCCAAAGACCCTAGGCAGCCACTGCTAGCACAGTAATAGCATTTTTAAAATATGTTTTTCTCCTTTCAAGCTCTTTCTATTCTGCTCTTCTCATGGACAATCTAGTCAAGGAAAAGGATAAAAATCCCCTGGGCATCGTCACAGACTGACTTGTTACAGGAATAGACTAGCCACCACACAAAATATTTCTAGTAAAGGGATCAATTTCAGAAATTCAGCTCGGGTTCTGCATCACGAATGCCCCCACAGTGTATTTTAAATGATGGTCTCCCTCCCAAACATGCTATTTACAGTTAAAACCAAGCCAAAGAAGGTATGCTTTCCCCCGTACTGTGCACATCTGCTGTGTATTTCGGGGGAAAACACTGTCAGAGAAACCTGATGGCAAGTAAAGCTGAGCGTTAAGCGAAATTGCTCTCAAAATAAGACAGCATATGACAAATGAAGGTCAAACTACACAGAGGCGCTGAAGACAGGCAGTGGTGGCTTTAAACACAGTCTCTGCTGCGCTCTAGTGGCCACAACAGGTCGCTGGAAGGCAAGCTGCTGTTTCATAGCATCTCAGCCTCGGTTAGGAAGTTGCATTGTTAAATATGAACAACTTAGAAATATACAGGCTACTCTTATTCTACTTCCATGGCCCTTTGAGTTAGAGGATCTTGTACCTTTTTGCCTACTTCATACTATTTACCATAAATTATATTTTAAGAGGTCACTAAACTATTGAAGGAGACTGTTAGCTGGCATTTCCAGTATACATAACGTCATGGGCTAATGAGGCTTCTTGCACATTACTGCAGTAGAAATGAATCTATCTCAGTGCCTCCATAAGAAGGAGGGAAAGGAAAAAAAAAACAACTTACACATTGAACTTAAATGGTTACATTTGTTTACACCAAATCTGATTTCGGTCTCTAAATTTTCATTTCTAGCAAACCTTTTTTTTAGCTCATGGAATGGTCCAGACTAACCATTGGGTTTGCTAATGGGTACAGCACAAAAAGTACCACACCACACTGTCTTACAGTACTACAAAAAGCAGTTCTTAAGCCCGCTTCTGCTGTAGTCACAGCAGCAGAATTCCGACCTGGAGGGCAGTTTTTGGTGTCCCATAGTACAGGCTCAGTCTTCTACACGCTTTGGCTCACATTCCTTGATTAGGATCAGAGGCAAAAAGGCAGAGAGATTCTATGCAAGAAACTTGTGCAAGGTGACCGCAATATTTATTTTGTCATTGTACAGACCCTCCTTCGTTGCGGTATGCCTTAAGCCTGCATCACCTTCAGTGGGTAACATAGCATTTTACTCCTTACACTAAATAACCATGAAATTAGAAACATTACAGAGAACACAAAAAAAAAAAAAAGCTAGGAAGTGATTCACATTCACTCATCCGCCTATATTCCTCATCATCCTGATAAAATGAAAATATTTCACAAAATCCAGTGAAAGTATAACCAAGCTGCCAAGTAAACACACTAGCACAGAAGCAGCGTGAGTAGCTCAGCACACTCATGAATGGGCAAAAACTTCTACTAGTTTTGATAGACAAGTTTGATTCTGGAAGAAGTTTCTGTTTTTATTCCAGTTTCCAAAGGAAATGTGGTTTATGCAATCATACTATAGGCAAATGTTGTGTGTCTGTCATCTGCATTAATATTACTGTCTAAATAGCCAGCAGAAGCATAAGTCTCATAAATTATGGAAATACATAGGAATGTGGTTCCTATAGTAAGTCTAATTGTTTAGGGATCCCATTATGCTGCAAATACACAGCATAGGACAAATGCTTTACCTCAAAGCAAGTGGAGAGAGAAAGCAAATGGGTCAGCAAGAGAACAAAATGGGATATGACAGGAAGAGGGTAGAAAGAGGACAGGTATTGTCAGTCACTGCCCAGCAGTGGGCAGAAATCCCACCCCAGCCTGGGTCTGCATTAGCCTCGACATTGCACAGACCCACTGAAACAGTCCCTTCCCCAAAGCACTGTGGATTTAGTAACACAGAAAGTGGGAGGCGGGAGAGAGAGCACATGTCTTGCTGTTGAGGTCATCGATGATTGCAAGTCAGTTTAACATTTGTGGCACATTTGTTTTTACCTAAATTAAATAAGAACTTTTGAAAACTGCAGAAATTGGCCTTTTTATTTATTTAAATTGGTTTTCATACCATGTTAATAAAAGTATTGCGTGACATTCTCAGCTGCTATTCCCTTAGTAGCTGGAATTTTCTCCCTCTGTCAATTTCTAATGCTGACATTTTACTTTTTTTAATCTTTGGGGCTCAAGGCAAATTTTTTCCACCCTGATTTCCTTACAAATATTTGGGGCTTGTTACTGCATTCCTCAAAGCCAGGGAAAATCCTGAATGAGCAAGGAATGCAGAACCAAATCACACAGTAATTTATGTTTTCTATTTTACTTGCTTTGAAAGTCCCTGAAGACTTATCATTGTTTATTACTACAATAAAACATTTCTAATTCACTCAGGTGAGTTAATGACTGAGAACCCTCCTGGATATTACTGAACTGGCAAAACAGAAATTATTACCATATTATTTTTCAAAAACCAAAGCTAATATAAGCTTTTTTTCTTGCTAAGTACACCTGTATTTGATTATTTGTTACAGCACTTTATTGCCGAATAGCAAAGCTGCTGTAGAGTGCCTGAAATCTCAACGATGTGCCGGGCTGCAAGAGACCTATAACTTTTCAACCTTAAGAACAAGACATCATCTTGGGGTGCATATGAGTTGTGGAAATTACCACAACTGAGATTAAGATAACCCCACTAACACTCTTACCTTTTTTGCTTGTATTTCAAACAGCTCAACCGACAGCAACTATTCATCAAGGCCCTGACTTCAAGTAGATGTCTGTGAGAAAGTTTATCCTTGCCAGATCAGCTTTATTTATCTGTCACATGTGGTCATAGTATCAAATTATGAGCTGACTTAGGAACTGTTTGTTGGTTTTTCTTAGCCTAACACCTACTCAGCCAATGGACCCTTATTGCTGCAGGTGCATCTGGCTGCGCCTGTAGCACAGATAAAGAGTCCCTGAATTCCAGTGCAGTAACTGCTCGTTTACAGTGGCATATGGAGGTGAATCACGTGTAGAATGCAGGACTGTGCTGGCTCTGCACAATTCATGATGAGAAACAGGAATACCTGAAGCACCAGACCGGTTTTGACCACACAGTGGCAGCAGAATCAAGATACTGCTCAAACAAGTCCGGTAACAAACACGTCACAGGAGCAAACTTCCACTAAGTCTTCTTTGGGGAAAAAGGGAAACAGTCCTATAAACCTCCGTAAGGTAAGATGCATAACTGAGAGCTGCAGGGAATTTCCTAAAGTTGAAGCCTTTGATTCACTAGTTCCCAGGTTGAGACGTGCAGCAGGGATAACACATTTTGTTGTAGTGACGCAATGCTTGTTTCGAGCCTGACTGGAAGAACAGTGCCAAAGAACAACTTCTGCCACTGACTGCCTCCTAAGAGCTCCAGAGAAAGAGTGAAGAAGATAAAATGAGATTCTTTACCTCACAAAATACTGTAAACGCAGGAGGAGGCAAATCCCTTAAGTATTGAGCCAAAAGCCTTCAAGAAACACTCTGGACCAAATTATTCCAATCCAGTTAACTGCATAAGGCTCTTGCAGCATAGCAGTTTTTCTCAGTCAACAGAAGTGTCCCCATGTGTTGCCTGGTCTAGTCGAGAGGTGGCATCCCTGCCCACAACAGGGAGGTTGGACTAGATGATCTCTAAGGTCCCTTCCAGCCTAGGCCATTCTATGATTCTATGATAATAAATAATAAATTAATTAATAAGCAATAACCACAAGCAGAGGGCTTGATCCGCTTCCCACTTGCAAGAGCAATCCAGCAACAACTTCTCAGTGTCCAAATGTTTTTGTTTATGCCATCCACAGCCAGCAGGGCAAAAAAAAACAGCATGGGATCACAAAGGTGCAATGTCAGACCTCTCTTCTTCCTGGCTGCCATCAGCAGAAAGATGGATCTCCTCCATACATGATGGTATGGATAGTCCTCCACAACAGAGTGATGTCCCACAACAGCCTGGGATCCCTTTGCACAAAGAGCTTAATCCAAGGCAGCCGAACATCTCAGCCGTTGTACAACAGAAGAAGTTACTGTAGGCTAGAGCCTGCAGGCCCCCTGGCCAGGCTGCCCAGCCCATACTACACAGCATTCACTTGTCAAAGCATTCAGCACGAGACACCTGAGGTATTCAAACAGAGCAAGCAAGAGGCAGTGCAGGAAAACAAATACCAGACAGAATGGAGGAGCAGGGTGGGGAAGAACAATAACCAAAAAAAAAAAACCCAACACACCTCTGTGGTCTGCAGACTTCACAAAGCCTTTTTGAGGAAACTGGCTGAATGGCAGGGGTAGGAGGGAGGGGCGAGATAAAAGTTTTTCCTCTTGATCCAGAGCCCCATGGGGACTTTGCTTCAAAGCCAGCACAGCCCATCTCCATATGCCCCTGCTGAGCTGTTCTAACTCCCACCGGGATGGACTTCAGGGCTAACAGCTTGGAGGAACAGTAGAGTTTGGACTAGGAAACTGCCACAGAGCAGGCAATGCAGCACACATGCCAGCAAGGAACATGTCAGCTTCCACTGCAGTTTGGAAGGAAAATTATGGTTTCCGGAGCTTCACTGCACAAGAGAGCACGACGCTGTGAATGAATCAGCTGGCCTCCTCCAAACCAAGCACGTTGCTGCAGCCAGGTGTGAGGCAGGAAACAGTGAAGCTCTATCTAATGGCAAAGTGAATCACCCACAGCATTAAACAAGCTTGTCAAGGGACGAATGTATGCAAGCTTAGAGGAGAGGACCAGCAGGTATGCACCACGCACATTTCTCAGCTGGCTCTGACCATTTTACTGAACAGAGTCATCTGCGTTAATCATTACTATTAAATTTATTATTCATTAACCACGTGAATTATTTAAATGTAAAACTATGGATCCCAGAGCCAGTGTGAGACATTGGCTGCTCTCAGTTTCTGATACTTGGCAAGAGCCCGTCTTCTGGTACTGCCAACCTGGATTCTTATACAAGAAGTCAGATCTCATCTTGGACTGCTTTAGCACATTTTAATAGCTATGTCATTCCCTTAGTTTTATCAAGCCTTTATGGTTGATAACTTCATTTTTTTGCTTTCTCAACCTAACAGCTAGAAGTTTACTTAAAAGCAAAATTTGAAGTTCTCATGAAGTAGCAGGACTCCAAGAGTCAGATCTTACAAAAATTGTTTCAGTACTACAAGATACTCAATAAGTCAATAACCTTGGCCAATACTCATACTTCATGTTTGTTAGATGCAGTAATTGTTCTTGTTTGTCTTTCAAACTCTATCTAGCTACTGTACATGAGGAAAGTGTGAGAAGGACACGGTACTTCACCTGTGCCCCAGGTAACTCCCCTTGAGCCCTCAGGAGCCCTTTGATAGAACTAGGAAAAAAACACACTGAAGAAACATTGCCTAGTGAGATTTTTTTTTTCCGGGGGGATTGGAATGGCAATTAGGTAGAAGACACTTTGAAAAGTATATCACATGTCGTTACAATAATCCACTGCCTAACCTAGAGAGAAGGGCTGAAGGTTTAAGGGCCAGAGTTACTGAAGAGATTCTGTCATGGACAGATGTGCCAATTAAAGTGTAGATTAGATGCAGGAAAAAATAGTATTGCCATAGAAGGACAAAAAAAGAAATCCTTTCTTTTAGTCAGATTATGAGGCTTATATAAATCTGCTTAGTCACTGAAAAAAAAAGCTGGATGAAGGATGCAGGAAAATTGAGAATAGTGACTTTTATTGTATAGTTCCCAGATCTTGACTGAGGTCAATAAAATAATGAGATGTCCATGGAGAGCTTGGGGGGGGGAAAAAAAAACCACAATCCACAACTTTCTGAGCTACGTTTTTCTTAATTATAATTAGTTTCCTCTTGACCAGCAATTCTACCGTGCTGAAATGGCTATAGTATCAGTCTTTCCACATCCAATCAGTATATTTACTATGGTAGTACTCGCTTTTCAATATCAATATGAAAAAATTTCAATGTGAGTTCTAACTTGTTATTACTGCATTTTTGGTGAATGCTTGGAGCTGTCCAAGGCACATAGAAAAAGCTGCCCTGTATTGTACAGGCTGCAAAATCTTCAAAGAGAAGGGGAACAGGTCAGTATGAAAGTCACTGAGACCATTCATCTGCAAAATATAACACAGATTGGAGTTCACAAGCTCAGGTCTAGCATCCTGCTGTTGATGTTTCAAGTTTAAAATTTGATCTCAGATACAGAGCCACATGGGCTACTACCTGATTTCGTATATAACTTTTGCAGTGTGGATTTCGCAGAGGTAGTTCAAGTGTTTATTTTGGTCTTGATGTCACCTTCTAATCTCTCATATGCATTGTTATCTTTCTAATCAACACAAAACAAACTTCATCACAAAACATCCATTTCTCATTGATCTCCTGAGAATAAGTTTGCCATAATCAGCATCCCTGCTAAACTACCCTCAACCTTAAATCAGTACATGGTCAGCATGCGTGACATGATGCAGAGTCAACTGCTGTGTTAGAAAATTTAATTGGGTAAAGAAACTACAAATGATAAATTAATTCAGAAGGGTAAGAAAGATGCATAAAAATATGTGCATACACTGGCCTACATACGTATGTATACATACACACATGCAGAGATTACTGTCACTGAATTCATCCGGGACTGTTCACGCACAGTTGCAAGGATCTGTGAATTTACCATTGGTTACAGAGTGTCTCAAGAACATATTGCATTTAAAAAATGGATAATATACTGATTTCAGCAGTTTTCTCAAAAGAACATGAAAATAAAAATTGGCAATGTAATTTAACATCATAAGAGTCAATGCCTGTTACCAGGCTTGTCTTATCTCAGATTCAACAGGTGTGCCTGACAGCGCTATTTTTAATACGTGTATGGATTAATAAATAAACATCCTCATACCTTGTTTTCACCAGCTTCTCTGTGTCTGGTCCAAGCAATGCCCACTGTCCCATCTGCCAAACACCTCCAGTGCTCTTCGACAACACGATGAAGAAATCACATGTCTGATTAACCAAAAATTGCTTAAGAGAAGCTAGAAGTGAAACATAAGTGAACATAAATCAAACACTCATGAGGAGAGGGAGTTGGTTCTTTAGGCTGCAAAGGCCAATTTAACGCAGCTGGAAATTTCTCTTGGGGGCAAGAGGCCCTGAGGGATCATCTTGTTTCCCTGGGAACACCGGGAGAGGCCAAATGAAGCCACTGCCTCAGCCATGGTCCTGTCATCGGTCCTTCAAGAGACTGAGCAGGAGTGCAGGTGTAGCTCAGCCTTGGAACAAGGGGATGAGCTGCTGGATCAGAAAGAAGGCACAGGGACACAGCTGGCAGTGAGGTGCAGTCCAGTAGGTTGTTACTGTGAGCACATGATGAAGGCAGAGAGGAGAAATGGGCACCATTCATGTCCCAGCTAAGATCCTCTATCCCCGGTGAACCACCTGCCACCATTTTTTCCTCCTTCAGAAGTAGATGCTCCAGCTTAAGCAAGCTGCTGCACTTCAGCTTCAGGCTTCTCCCACCTTCTGTTTGTGCTTCACATTTTTTTGTTCCAGCAAGATGATTAAACAATGCCATGAACCCCAACAGTGAGAAACTCGGAACGTAGGAACGGTGCCGTTCTGACAAACAAAAAGCCAGTTATGTATTTTAAACATTGAGAATTGATTGAGTCAAATTTACCATCAGTATTTTATATAAAGAAGTAAAATACTGGTAAGAAAGTGTCTAGACCCGATATTATTAGAAGTATAGAAGAATACCTTCTTCTTCGGTAACGTATGAGCATTTAACAGTGCTTTCCTGTTACGGAGGACACTTGCTGTTCTCCACCCGTACATAAGGGATTTTTATGAGCAATTTCATTCCATGACAGCACAACCACAGAATAACCACAGTGCTGAGAAGCCAAGCTGGCAGGCCAAAAGAAATCAAAATGTAAATTTCTTTAGAGATAAAGCAAAAGTCTACAATGATAAAGCAACAGTCATATCTGCTATTCAAAAAAAACAAGTGCTGGGGAATTTTTTTGCCATCCTGTAAGGCAGCCTGTGCTTCACAGGAAATTCAGTGGGTTTCACTTCAGATAAGAAATACTGTGTTGAAATTTGCTCTTTAGTAACATCTGTCTCAATCCAGGGAAACAGTTCCAACTTTTCTTCTCCCTCCTCCCCAATGTTTAGGAATATGGCATAAAACTCTACAAAATAACCACTGGGCTATAAACACCACAGGTCTCCAAGGAGTAACACGTCAAAGCACTTCCAGATGTTTCACTGGGCCATCAAGTCTTCTGCAAGTTTGAGTGTTATGTCAGGTAGCATTTGCAATATTTGAAAGACTAGAGCTGGGCATAAATTTAGGACCATTTCCACATTTAAAAAATAAAAATAAAAAAGAGGGTGGGGTAAAATGCCTGTTAATTTAACTGTATAGGATGTGACTGAAATTATTGGACATTGTACTTTTGTCTTACATATGGCATTCAAGCAATCACCTTTTTTTGTTATTATTATGTTTCATCATAGAGGGGTGCTTGTTTGGTTTTTTTTATCTTCAGTAAGTCTCTCTCACACTTTGACCTTCTCATGAAATAATGAGCCATCACAGATACTTTTCCTGTTACCATCACAGGATTCTTTGTATGAGACAGTAATTGCTCTACATTCTCTTCCACAGACCAAACTCCACCTTCAGTTTTTATGCTGCATTCCAAAGGAAAACAGCAGTGACACATGGTGGCCCCACGTCCTTACTTTCTTTTGTCATTTGCAATAGTTCTGTAGTGTTGCCAGCACCAGAGTGATGTTTTAACAGTGAATCTCATGTTCCCACTTTCTTTGAGTACTTTCATTTCCTTTAGACTGCACGAAGAGAGGTAGGTTTGCTGAACTGCCAACAGGGCTTTCCCCCTTCCAATAACATGAATGTCTCTATTGTTCATTAAATGCTGTTCTGCAAATACTGGCCAATGGTATTTCTGTAGCATTAATTTTAGAAGACAGTAAGATTCTACAGTTTGTGTAAAAAAAAAAATATTGTATTTTTGTACTCCACCACTCGATTCTGTTAAGTCTATTGATTTAATAAAACCAGCAACCTACAATTATTCATGTCTTATTTTTTTAAATCACAGCAAAGTATGCGGGTAGGAATAGCCATTTTCACTGCAAGTCCTCTAGGCAGAGAAGAACTCATAATTCATTGTCTGCCTAAGGAGCTCTCCGAGGAGAAGATTTTTACTACTTATTCTTGTTTGCTCTGTTGGTTGATTGGCATGTATCTCTCTATATAACTATATCTATGGCACAATGTTATAATAGCAAGGAAAACAAAATTATTACCTCCGCCTGACATTTCATCAGGAGTACTTGGGAAATATTATCCCTGAAAAACACAGAACAGGGGGTTACAATTAACACTAAGAAGTGTTAATTAGACAGAGCTGGAATGACTTATTATAAAGCAGAGGGTATTTTACTTTTCCATGTCTCACAACAGTATAGCTTCCTGAGTAAAGTCAGGGCTCTGCTCATGTAGCTAAGAGCAAGGAAATATATAACCCCTTGTTGCTATACTTAATCACTGACAAAGTACTTATTAACAAGCCTATTCTTTGGCACATGTTAGTATATATTCAGGATACAGGGTCTCTTTTGCCGTTGTTAGAGCTCTGCTCCAAACTCTAAGGAATTTAACACATTTTAATGAATAAAGATAGAGTCCAGGAGAGCTTTCCTGCAACAGAGATTGCAAGCTTAATTAGGACCCTTATTAAAAATAAACACTCAAGTAGTACAAAAGTCTGCAATTCAAGCTTTATGTGTCTCATACTGAGACTGGAGACAGTCAATGTTAGTAGTCATTTAAAAAAAAAAAACATACTTTTTTTTTTTGCATAGCTCAAGGTCACACAGTGTTGGTAAATCAGCTGCAAGATCTAGTACGCAAACCAGATCTTCCAAGACCCATGCACAGTTTTCACTACAAAACCTCACAGCTTCCTTCATTTACGAGGTCCCAGTGCTCCTCTGCTACAGCAATATCTCATTCTTATTCCATGAGAATATCTCAGTGAAAGTTAAACAAACCAACCTGCAAAGATAAGGGATAATTGTACCTTTGAAAGACTTGATATAAGTTAACACGCTTTAAGTGTACCACACACAGCTGAAGCATCAGTTATACCTATTTCAAGAATCATTTCATTTTCAGATTAGTCTCAGAATAAATCAGGAGCCCACACCCACTGAGCACCAGCTGCATGTTGCTACCACAGGAAGCACTTTGGTGCTGTGAGTCCTTCATCAAGACGATGTTCTGTGCTTGGGTCTATGAAGAAACAAAGGCAGCTCTTGCCTAAGTGAGTCCAGAATATATGAGTGTAACGTCTGAGAGCCTCACTTACACTAGAAATTAAACTGAGAGGAAAAGAGACTAAGTCATTGCCAATTGTGGCAAAATACAATCCAATTGCCACCAGCCAAGGTGATAAATATTAATAATATTTTCATTGTTATTATTGCTCATAAACCCCTCAAGACCTTAAAGAAAAATAGCTATAACATATTATTTCCAAAAATAAGGAGCAATACTCAGAAACCAAAGAACAAAGTCATCTGTATGCAGATTTAAAAAAATAAAAAAAGCACAACAGTAGTCCAGGAGTTAAAATTGCAAATATTTCAAATTTAGCATATTGTCTGAGGATCTGACTTAAAAAGAGCACTCAGGGCTAAAAATTGCATAGATATTTCATTTCTGTTATAGCAAAGTTCATTGCTGGATTGAGGGGACCACAAGTTTCACTTAAGATTGGGGGAAGAAAAAAATATTCATGATACCATAAATATCTCAAAACAGTAGAGACAGTCAATAGAGACTGCTCTGTGCAAGACATTTACTGAAATTCACCAACTGGATTCTTTTTGCTGTTGCATTTTGAATGCCAGATGGCTGGAGGGAGTTCCAACATGCAATTTCTTAATGAAAGTGCCTCTGCCCGATACCATTGACATCCATCAGATGCTGAGGCATCCAAGAAAACCAGACAATTTACCAGTGACTTCATCAGGTCAGTCCTAGCTTTTACAATTTACAGAATATTATTTCTTGTTCTTCAGTTCAGCTCATTTAATCAGGACTAACTTTCCTTAGACATTTCAGTGACAAGGAATAAAATAACACGAGAAATAATGCTCCTAGGACAGCCTTAGCATTCTGTTTGGCCCTGCTTTTAAGAGCATGCCGATCACTCACTGACTCCATCACTACGGACCTCTAGTTTAATAAAGCCATTTCCCACTCGAGAGGCAAGCACATCGTTTTACCAGCCCTGCTCTACAGTTAGAGACAATCATGCTAGCCAAGCGTGCCAACATCCTTGTCTCACACAGGTTTTGAGCTCTTTCCAGATCAAAGATGTATGTATCCTTGCTTGCCAAGATAAAGCAAGTTCTTCTTTCAGTGACTGAGGTACTAGACACTGAAAAAATAACTGACTTTCTCCCAGGAGGGAAACTGGCCGAAGCTAAAGATGCACAGGAGCCCAGCGAGCCAGTTAACATACGTTTCAGCCTGGCATTAGGATGCCTAGGCACTTCTCTGTAACGCTAAGGAAATAATTCAATAATGGTGAATAATGCCTAAGTCAGCTTCTCCAAGTGTGTGCCATGGGCATGTGGTATATCCCAAATATTTTGATACCATTACAATCTCAGTATATTAGAGGCAACAGACTGTGCGTGTAAACCCCACAATACATGAGTTTTCCCCTGAATCTAGCAAGTCTTATGCTTGCAAGATATTTCCCAATGGATCCAAGAAAAAGAAACTCAACTAAAGTTTTGTGATCATTTTCACCCATTGAACAGGAAGAAGGCTATAATGTAATTCTTGCAGAGAAGATAAACTGAAAATACCTCTCTAATCCCTACTGATCAAGATGAAGCTTTCATGAAGAAGGGTACACATTTCAGTGAGAGGCTGGGGCCATGTTTTGCCTGTCAGAACTGCTGGAGCATTTTTCCCACTCTTGGTCTCACTGCATTAGAATTATTTTCTCTGTGTCATAATAAAGCTTCATAATGTAGACGAAAAGAATTATTAGAGAAATTAAACATAATTCATCCCACTAAGCAGGAAAAAGCCAGGCAATTTTATTCTAGCACACTGGGCTGAGCACTGAAATTTTAGTCCATCTTGCCCTGTGTGTCTCATCATTTGCCATTTATTCCTATTGAACAGGTCCTTAATTAGATTCTCCTAGACAGTATAAGATATCTGACTCTCCCCTCTTACAAAGCAAAGGCTCTTCAAATTGTAATCTCCACTATTTGCCCCACTCATTTGACTGTAAATATCTACAGCTAACCTTTCAAGCAGGAGATTTAGAAAACTGAGGAAATCCATAGGTTCTACTCAAGGTAAGCCACGGGCTTCCCCAAGCTGTGAGAGGAAATCAATATGCCATATCCTGCTTACAAGAAAGTGAGATAACATTTTGATACCTTTGTTCCCTATAAAGCTGTTTCATCAGTAAAGCCCCTGCAGCACAAATCTGAGCTCATTCCAATTGCCTTCTCTTGCTGCCGGTGCCACCCTTGGTTAGAGGCTCACAGGCTCTGGATCTAACACCCTTCAGCAGGGGTCATACCCTCCTCCTGCCCCCAACTCCAGCTCCTGATGACCTTTTTCTGGATTTGCCAAGTGGTTTATAGGGGCCCATGCCTTGCTGGCCCTGCTCCTGTCTTGTGAACCTCTCCTATATTCTGGTCCAGGGCTAGTACTCCATTTCACTTCCAAACATCTGATTTTAGCAACGACCTTAGCTTTTTAAGGCCAGCCAGTCTTGTTAAATCTCTCTGTAAACATAAACCCCAAGCAGATCTTTTTAAAAGCCTTTGTAATTCATGCTTTCCATCTGCCTGTCAGACCACACGAAAAGATCCACTCTCTGTTTCTGGTTTCCTTTCCATTTCCCTCTTCCCCCCAGGAGCCTGTCCTGCTGTCACAAACTTACTCAAATTTGCACAGATCCTGCCCATCTATTATATTTGCCCGGTTAAAACATCAGTTACTTTCCACAGAATATGCATAGTAGATTTGTTATTATTGATGGGCAGTGACATTTGGATAACCTGGATTTGTCAGATTTCTGGGTTTTCTGAAATTGATCTATGCTTTTTCCCAGTCATTCTTCATCCATTCATATATTGGAGAAAAAAAGGACATAACTATGGAGAAACAACTCGCAGCTTAACTCTTACAAGCTTCACAGCACATTGATGAGATCCCAAACAAGAAAGGAGGGAATGTAGAACAAAAAAAAAAATTCTCCAAATTCATATTAGCTACAAGTATATGCACATTGAGAACATGCCAGAGGGTCCATTCTTATCCCCCACAGATCTGCGTTACAGGGTTCAATTTAGGCAGAGCGTCTTTGAGAAGTCAAGAATCAGAATATATCCCATATATCAACATCTCTTAGAGAAAATTAATCCACAAATCAGTATATTATAAGATTTTGCTCTTCCAGACCATCAGAAGCGAGTTGTCAGGAAGCAGTGATTTTCTTCCTGCAGTTTACAGTTTGCAAGGAGTTAAGATAAAAATCTCAGCTAAGACTTTATCTCCCACATACAGGTAAATCCAATACTGCACAAAAAAACATTCCAAACAGAATTATCCCCGAGGTGGGTGTCTTATCATGCTGTTGTCCACATCTGCCAAATTCACACCTAGGGTAAAGATGAACATGAGTTTACTCTAGCATTTGGATAGGCCTCAGACTTTGCTACGGTTAGAAGTGGTTAGCAAACAGCCTGTTGCAGCTAAGACTATTAGTAATATCTTCTTGTCTTTAAGCATTTTCACCTCTCTTGATGTACTTGCTTCCACATGAACAATCAATGAGTCACTGTAAAAACACCTATCACCATTTTACACTGATGGCCATTTGCTCAGCCCCTGGCCTGTACCATGAGTGCACACGTAATTGAATCTCCTGACCTCTGTACAGCACCCAATATTACTTTATCTGAAATTAAGAGCTTTTGATCCTCTCCTTGAAAATGCAAATCCTGCCACATAGTACCACCCTACTCATGTAGGGCATAATGAAATCCTAAAGGTTCCCTCAGGAAAGGCATGTTATAGTAAACTTCTAACACAGTCCGAGAAGCTGCCTTACACTTTTCATGAATATAGCTGTCCTTCAAACTCAACATCCAGCAAATGAAACATTTTCATTGCACTTCTGTAATACAGACACCAAGACCTGATTTTAGCAATTCCTAAGCATTTCCACAGCCCTTACTGCTACCTCTAAGTTTTCCATTAGTTCTTGGGAGCCTAAGTCCCTGTCAGCACCTTACCCTGCTCTTCCATCCCCGAATTCATCCTTTCCCTCCTCTCCTAAATTCTTTCACCTCCAGCATCATCCAACACAGAGACTTCATTGCAAACCTGCCTTCTCCAGCCATTTCACCTCGCACCCATATTTAGCCCGGGCGAGCCACTACCTCCCCCCCACCCTTTAACCTCTCCCCCACCCCCGGCCAGGTCCATCATTAACACCACCTCTCCCGCACCAGCACCACACCCTCCTCTCCCGCCGCCCGCAGTAATTTCCACCAAATTCAGCAATCAGCCGCACATTTTAGCGGTGAATGTAAGGGCACGGTGGGTTGCCCGACTCCTAACCGCTCCCGGGGAACGGCG